>NC_056474.1:21012352-21312352 GCF_008729295.1 Plectropomus leopardus
TGTATCTGTAATTAGAGAGGGTATTTTATATATATATATATTTATATTTATATAACATAACTATATATTGTGTGTGTGAGAGAGAGTTTGTGTAGATAGATAGATAGATAGATAGATAGATAGATGGTTGATAGATATGTGTGTTAATTGTGTCTTTAATGACCTCAAGTAAAATTATTAACACCAATATATTAATAGAGGTGCAATAGAATACATCTGCAAAATCATGGACAGTGACATGGATTTTTACAATATAACATCATACATAGTTTTTAGGGACATAAGTAGCAGCGTCACTGCCATATATGGCTGCACAGTGCTTTGCAATTTGTTTAGACGTCTTTTTGGGCATCCCAAGTTGTTGAAAGCCTCTTAAGACCAACCTGTGAATGTGTCCTAGGCTGCCAAATATACAAAAAGGAAGTTTGCACAAGTGTGGTATTTAGGGTTGGTTGGTATTTAAATTAGAGTCAAAGGTGCAGGCTACTGCCTTTCACAGACATCTTGCTGGACCACTCACCAACCACCACAACATCTGATGCAATGGCAGATACATGTGAGAAGGTTCCTCCCTACCTGCTCCTTCTCCTGATGCTGCCAGTTTTTAAGCATTATTTCCATAATCAGGCAGGCACAGAGGAGAAGTCGATGATGTTGACTGACCTTGCCATTGCTCATTGTGTGAGGACTCTTTGGTCCTCCTATCAGTGACTTTGGTAGCCATCCTCTAAATGTTATTTCCATTTTTAAGTATAGTAGGAGCTTTGATGAAGCCAGTTACCACAGAGGACATTTGAAGGGCTTTTTTTTGCAGAAGGAAAAGCTCAGGTGTAAGTACTAAAATCTGTGGGGGCTGTATTCAATTTAGCTGCTTCAGTTTAAGTTTAGAAATCCGCATATGTTGAAATGACAAAAGTGAAGCAAAAAATTGTTTTTTTTAAAATCATTTTAAAATTTATCGTTTGAAACCTAGATCTACAATAGTTTTCCTGTGCTGCATTCAGACGCCTTTCACAAGCATTTAATCCTTTGAAACATGAGCAAACTGTATGAATTCTTTCAAAAACATAGGGGAAAAGGCAATCAGTAATTTGGCAAGCCCTGCCCCGCAAAAGAGGAAGAGAGTATTATTAAAATTTAAAAAAAAAGGAAAATGTCCACAAAACACTAGTTATAAGTATTATCACTATTATTATACACTTTAAATTGTTACAGGAAGAATATGTATGTTATACTTTTTTAAAAGGTAATCTAATTTTCTTCCTCTTCCCATGCTTTTGACAGAAATCAAGCCAATTTTCTCAGGTTTCAGTGGGTTAAAGACCTACGGAATGCACTTTTGCACTCACTTTTTTGTGTTAAGGACAAGACAAAAAGGGAACGGATTTACTGGATTTTTTTTTAGCTGCATGATTTCAAAGGGATTGAAACTCAATGGATTTCTCTCAAAGATTTTTAAGGAACACCTCATTGAAATAATAAGCTGACATGTTTATTTGTGGGAATTGGTGACAATAAGTGATATACAACAAATTAAAGAATACAGTTAATCATAAATATCATTACCCTCTATCGCTCTCACAAAAGTTGTTTCTTTCCCCCCATCATCACACACAACCTATAAAACCTGCTTTTCTGCAAATATTGAGACCTTTAGCTCAAAATGTAATTTTCATGGTAAGTTTCCACAGTCACCACTGGGTGGCAGTAGCACATCAACTGTCATTACACAGGATGCATTGTTACGACACCCATGAAGACGCAGATATCAAAAGTTTTAGCAAGGGTTTAACAATTTGTATGAATTAAACACAAAATAAAGTCTGTGCTGCTGCAATACATACATGGCAAAATCATTCATTATTCCATAAATCTTGTTTATGTGCAAAATCACAAAATACACAACAGTTCTGCAGTTGTGTGTATTTCATTTGTATAAAACCATAAATATATCAAGGTTTTTATTTAAGACATTATCTGTGCAGCCAGGAACACCATGGGGTTAATAACCACAATTTAACCTTCAGTGATACCCTGTGCTCACTTTGCATCAGATGGCACCGCCTGCAGTGTATATGTCTATTCCTCTGGCACAGCTTTCAGTCTTGTCAGACATTGTGTGGTTGCCGTGGCATTGCTAAGCTGAGAAGTGTCTGTCAACAACAGTATCTGTCAACAACAGATCCTGAACATGTGTCTTTGCACACACTTTATACCACCAACATCACTGATGTCAGCTCTTGTGCAACAGCTAGCGCTCACACTGCAAACTGATTGGTTTTGAATCATGCTGCATTAGATCTCCAGTGCTCCTTATCTTCAAGGCCGTTCTTTGCTTCCGGAGGCCTCTCTGCTTAGAAACTGCTTCAGACAGGACTTTGTATTGCTCTGACTGAATGAAGCGTGGGAAGGAGCCGTTCTCCATCAGGCTGTAGATTTTCTTTTGTGCTACAACAAAACATGATGGAGCTGGTTGCTGGAGACTCTGGCTGATGATCTCTCTTGTGTAGAAATCTAAGTTTACCTGCAAAGACATGTAAAGGAAAACAAAGCTGGAATTACTGAACATTCTGTTGAAATGTAGACCTTTTGTATGCAGCATGTAGGCCTACATATGTGCAGCCACCTGCATCATTACCACATTCAGAAAGTAACTATATAAAATGCTGGTTGCTGTGGTTGATGTACAGTACATTTTATTTATTAAATGACAGTAATTTTTCCTCTGACCTGTAGTGCTATTTTCATTCTAGTCTGTTTGGAGTGAGTTCCAGAGTGTTAGAGATATCGGCTGTAGAGATGTCTGCCTTGTCTCCAATATAATGGAACAAGATGGTACTTGGCTTGTGGTGCTAAAAGCACCCGATATTTTTTTTTTTTAAATAATTCAATTCAATTCTCAGCAGCAATGCTTCCCTCCAGAATTCATGACCTGGGTACTCAAGATAATCCACAGGCCTTGTTGTGAGCAGTTTCATGTAGGAACTATTTTCTTTCTACCGAAATATACCTGCCAGCTGTATCACCACACAGAAGGAAGCATGTATCTATTAATGGACAAGAGGTTCATGCTTGTATCCACAGATGTATAAAGAGAACTAAACACACTATTGGAGGCGAGGCTCCAGGGTCTAGCTTTTGACAGCGTGAGATGTAAACATTAATGTCGTCCTCCTCGCCTGAGCTGTAGCATTAGCTAGCTCAGTGGCGCTAGGTAAGCTAGCTGTAGATGCATGCTTTCTTCCCCACAGTTAGCAGGTGTAGTTCGGCAGAAACAAAATACTACATAAAACTGTTAACAACAGTTATTTTTTTGCGAGTGCCATCCAGTTCCATTATATTGGAGAGAAGGCAGACATTTCTACAGCCAATATCTTCAACACTCGGCACCAAAACAATCTATATCGATGAAGAAATTACAGGTATGAGTAATGTATATTTTTAGGTTTGAGTATATTTGGCAGGAAAAACACCTCTCCTCGATGGGTCACAATAAAGAGTTTGTTCTTGCCTGTTTTGGAGACTCAGCCCTGATGAACTCTTCATAAATACTTGCTGCTCTCCTTGTAAGCTCCTCTTCACTGTCAGAGGTTTTGAACTCTTGACAGGCGAGCCAGAAGTCCAGATTTTCCTCACAGAACTCTGATTTCAGAAAGTCCCGAAAAGCTATTTGTCCACCTTTTACACAAGAGAGCATAACTGCATTATAAAGAAAACAGAAACCAACCATGATATTAGTTTTGTGGCTTGAAAGCGGATGAAAATTACATTTCTGAGAAAGCAGCGTCTCAAGAGATTCTCCCAGTAGGCTTGTTTCATTTGTTTCCTGTCTGCAGACGGAGAGAAAAAAAAAAAGCTTTTTGTGATTTGTTCACATTTTAAAGAAAACATTAGACAGCACAATAATAATATGCATTATGATTAAATTAAAAGAATACCTGTTAATTTTCCTCCAAGGCAATGGACTCTGGATGAAGTTATGTATTCTGGATTTCCATGCGTTATGTCTGCAAGAAAGCATGATAGTAGGAATACTTCACTGCCCAAATGTCTATTTGTATATCACTTACTCACCCATACGTTACATTGAATTGAGGATTACAGTAAATGGGGTTTGTGTTTAACAACAACAAAATTATGTAAAAACATCCATTGACAAAATCTCACACAAATCATACAGTAAAATCTAAGTCTCATTGATCCAGTCCTATGCTCAGTACTTCCCAAACAGTCACTCCTTTCGACGGGGAACTGAACTAAAAGTGAAACTTATCAATGCTCTCTTCAAAGCAAGACTCCATCGACAAAAAACATAATTTTACCTCATTGGAGCTGCTGGTCAACCGCTGCCTAAATAAGATTGTTTGTGTTATTGTATGACTTAGTTTTATTTAAGTGTTATATTGGATTCACCGAAGTCACAAAATAACACACACACACACACACACACACAAAAACTGATCGAGGCAGTGGCAGATGAACAGCTCCAGTGTTAACTGAGGTAAAATTGTTGTTTTTGTTAGTGGAGTCTGAAGAGTTTTGATATAATTTTGCTGTTGTTAAATGCAGAATCTTATGACTTTGATTCATCAAGATTTTATTTTCCATTTTTGGAATTGTTCACTGTAGAGGCATGCGAGAAAAACAAGGATTTATTCACAAATTCAATGTAACACGGGGTGAGTAACTGATATAAAAATGGACATTGTGGGAGATGAGGTATTCCTTTAAGAAAGTCATACTGTCAAACAAAGAGCCTCCCTAATAGGCCTCAGTGCAAATCAGACATAAACTTACCTTCTTTTTGTGTCCTCGAGGTCCAAAGATGTCTTGGAAAGCCCATTCATGGTCGAATTTGAATTACTTCCTCTGCGAACCATACTTTGAAGGGAGCTCACAGAAGGCATGATGTTACTGAATCCACAGAATTTTCGTCAAATTTTAGTCAGATTTCCAACCTCACAGCATCACCTCTGGATCCTGACTGCCTATTCTCACCAGTGAGGGCCAAATCCAGAGTGGAATCCGACTGTGACTACGTTCCTCCCTGAGGTAAAAGGTTTCAGCAGTTCTTTTGTCTTGCTATCTTTAACCTCTGTTGACACACAGCCTGATTGTTACATAATTAGAAAGAGCCACATGAATACTCAAAGTGCGTCAAACCGTGCGCTCTTCCTTAATGTTTAATAATAGAACAAAACTGTGCTGTGTATCACAACCCCTGTCACATTCTCCGCAGTTAAAGGCATTAGTCTCTATGTTACTTGGCTCACCATTCATGTCTGGGCTATTCATAGACATTGGGTCAAGTGGTCACAAGTTTCTTTTAGCAGTTTAGCTTTTTCTGTGCAGTTCCTTCTTTCTTTCACAGATTCTGGATCGACTCTGTGTTTGTTCTTTATATTCTGACAATTTATAAAACTTGAGCTTTTTTTTTAGAACTCTGATAATTTCATAGTTATAAGGCAAGGTAACTTAACATATTTCAGCAACAGGGCAATTCAAAGTGCTAAAATAAAATAAGGCAGGTATAAAATACAAGAATAAAAGTTACAGTGCGGTGTAAAAAATGACTATTTGATTTAATAAAAGGCAGTGACAAACTGATAAGTGTTCAGCCTTGTTTTGAAAGAACGTCACATTTAGCAACATTTGCTGCTAAATGTTTGTTTTCCTTGAAAACATTTTGCCATTTAAAAGTTACATGCCTCTTTCCTCATTATTACTTTGATAGAATCACTGAAATAATTGTGTTTGTGTACTTGAAACTGTGTATTGAGAGTGATATTATTTCAAGACAGCAACTGCGATAGATTGAAGTTGTTTGTGGAGTAGGCAGTAATACCTGTAATTATTGACCATTAAATTACAGCTACAGTTTGTTTTCATATACAGAATAACTATAGTCTTTTGTTTGTTCAATTATGTGGCTGAAATTCAAGAATGTTTTTATAATTGTGTCAACTGAACTACAGTAAACCTTTGAGTTAGCAACTTGATCTGATCCCTACTCATCATATTTTGCAGCTTGGGTAGAAGCTACTGTATTTATGATGCCAGGGGGAGCCTTTTGCATTTTGACGAAGAAGGGGCTGATGGTAAAGAGTCAGCAGTTAGGTTAACGCAACAAAAATAGCCTACTTGCTTTTGATTAGGAGCAGATTGTGGGTGTCGCTAAAAAAATACAGTCTTTAAGTGGTACAAATATTATAACCATGTTGTTGTTTGTTTGTCTCAAACCCCAGTCCTGGGTCAAAGTCCTATGCTTGTATGACCTATCCACCAAAATGGAAGGACCTTATTAATGACAATGACAACAACAAAACTGAGACACACTGAGATAACTGGTAGGGTTATAAATCCATTTAATCTATTTGAATTGAGATGGAATAACACCAGAAAAACAGCAATTAGGATAAAATGCTAAGAGCAAGTGTTCATTGCACATCAATATTTAGTATTAGTTATGTGACTGTAGAGAGGACAGAAGAGGATACATACAGTAATATACACAAATGTGCAGATTGCTCAGAGCCAAATCTGTTTCTTATCCTACATATATAATTTATGTAGTTGAGTGATTTTTCAATGATTTGAATTTTTGTCTCAGAAAAAGAGAAAAAAAAAACCACATTTCTTATTTTGTATTTTTGTCACACTTACTTGACACCCAAAAAAAACATTAAAAAAAAAAAAATCATAGATCAGTATTTACTTTTAGTATATAAAGTGACCATTTGTGTGATGTTTTTTGCAATGTTTCTTTTGTCCCTTTGTCTTAGATTTGGACATTAAACCCTGTGTAACTTTGAATTTAAAGTTAGGTTTTTGTTATATTTACGAATATGTTTTTGTTTGTTGGCTGTAATAGTGATATTTCCATTGTATGGACAAATAATAGAAAAAAACTATATCTTATACTGAGTGTTTTTCTGTATATTTAATGCCAAGACTAAAATTGGCATTAGCAAGCTAAAATGAGATTTTTCAGTTATTTCTATCAAACTTAGAAAAAGAGAGATGGCTGGTTGCTCAGCATAATGAAATGTAGATCAAAAACTCACTCAAGGATAACAGGAAACAGGATACACAGGATGGCAATAAAGGCACTCCAAAAATATTAAAATGTTGCCATGTTTTGAGTGCCTGGATTGCCTTAATGTCATTTACATCACTTTGTTTATTGTGATGGTAAAGACATATTGCAATGTAAATGACAATGCCAGTGTTATATCAGACTACTGAAAATATTGTATCAATACATTTCTCCAGGCCAAATGTGTTACATTTTCAAAGTGTCCAGACCAAAATGGACCATAATTAGCTGCTATCTTTAATAATAACTATTAAACAAAGAATATAACACAAAGACTCAACAGCTAGCAGCTGTGTGAGAATGCATGTATCACAGTGCTACTTTGAGCTAAATGCTAATGCTAAAATGCTAATACAATGCTAACTTGTTGAGGCTAGCAGGTTATTTTTGCCATCTTATATTAGTATGTTAGCATGCTTCCATCTGCTAATAAGGCAAAGCACAGCTGAGGATGATGGGAATGTCATTCATTTGGAGGGTATTTATAAACCAAAATCTTGCACATAAGCGTCTGTACCAGATTTCACAGCATTCCTTTAGAAACACGTTACATAAGGTCAATCTGCTGCGGGCACTAAAGGAAAAGTCAGTGAATTACTTAAGTCTTTAAGACAATGCTCCAGGGCAAAATGTCTGAACAAAATTTCATGTGAAAGCATTCAGTAGTTGCCAGATATTTCAGTCCATACCAACATGGTCAACCAAAAGCCTGAAGAACTCCCAACACCTACATGACCAGGGCTAAAAATGTCTCAGTCACAAGCTTAAAAAAAAGAGAAGAAAAAAGAAAAACTGCAACCGTCACTGTTAGGTAATGATAGCCAAAGTCCAATGTCAGAATCTGAAAGTGACAATTGCTTCCCGTTTTTTTCTGGCTCTTTATCCAAAAGATGTCCACTCTCATCTCACATTTGTTAGAACACATAAAACTAACTATTACTAGGCTACCATTACAATCTAAATATGTAGGCTATCAATTGTTCTCTTCACAGACATCAGTTTGTGTGTTATAGTAAGTGGAATAAATATGAACTGTTAGACAGAAGGTCAATGTGAATGCGATACACACACCTCAGAAACCAAAACACAAAACCTGTATAGACAAGATTAAACTGGAACCCACCACTGTAACAAGGACTGCATGTGAATTAGCATGTGGTTTGCAGGACCAGACTGGGCTGTGTGTTGAACAGGAAGTAACGGTGAGAGGGAAAATTGAGTTCTGGGATGTGAGAAAATAGAAATGTACTGAATTGAGTTATGTTATAACAGAGAGCAAATCAAAACATCAGTACATGACCTCAGTGTCAGGAACTATGCTGTAATGTACGATTATATATACTGAGTGGGTGCAATATTAGGCCTACTAGTACACTCACTTTTTAGTTACCACCACAGTTCCCAACATGTTTTACCAGCACCTCAGCCTCACTGCTTGTATTTCTGCTATGAGCAAAGACAGAATTTTATTCTTTTTTAATATTTTAATTTATAAGTTATCATACTTTGTCATTTTTGCATTCTTCGGTGCATGGAAGCCCATTACTGCCACCTAAAAAAATCAACAACCTTTTTAAAAAAATTGCATTGTTTTTTTTATCAAAATTATGAAATATCTTTTAAACCTCTCAAACCAGTGTAAAATTTTGCAGAATTAACGATGGACTAGAGTAAGATTGGTCCGCATTTATTATTTTCTTTTATTGACATCTTGGTGTTGGTTGCAATGTACTGTTGTTGCCAAAATATAACCACATGCAGCGTAATCTCACCATATGCTTGTGTTGACATCTGTGTGGCGGCATCCCGGAACCTAAATAGCAGAGGCAGAATGATACCTCGAGCGTAATATGTTGACGTGAAGGTCCACTGCAAAGCGGCAATATGTGACAACTTGGGATGACAACATGTTGGTGGTAGATGCTGCCAGACCACAGCTATCATTATCTCCTCATGCCCTGCCAGACATTTGTACCAGCTCTTCATATTTAAAACCATTTGCATTTACTGCAGGTCACCTTTAAACCCTCCCTTATGATCTCTGTGTTTAGTGTTCTCTCATAATGATGACACCTTTCTGATACTGTCACACTGTCACTGGTTTAATGAGGCAAAGCATCAATCACAATTTTAGGTCTTACATAAATCAATAAAATTCTGTACGTTTTAAGAAATATCTTAATTATTAAATCTAAAAAAAAAAAGTTGTTTTTTACCACTTACAGATATCAAAATTGACATTTGTATCCATTGAAAATCCAGCTTTCCGGGTGTTAAGACATGAGCTTTTCTAAAAAAAAATATTTGACTGAAAAACTGAGAATGAAACCACATGACTGTATTTTTGTAGCACACATGATGAACCATTAAAGCCATTGCTAAGGAAGTTTTGTAAACACATGCAGAGCAGAGAAGCAAAACAGGATATCTAGGTCTGGTTTTGTATGTGTGTTAACACCATTACTTACGTAAAACCTGTGTAGTCACACATATATAGGCCACAGGGGACGAGGAGACAACACACCTGTTACCGTTTGATATATTAATAAATCTCAGAGTGGATCTGCATCATCTTTGTTCGTCACCATCATCATTTTAAGCTTTTGTAGCCTGCATGATGCTCACAAATGATTCGGTAAATTTTGCAGCATACAAAATTATGTTGTTCGAAATAAAGAAGTTATATAACTGTAGATGTAAATATAGAGCAAAGATTTGCATCACAGGCTTTGAGCACTGAAGGCACTGTGGTAAACATTATATATTAGTTTTACATAATACAGCTCTGGCAGGTTGAAAATAGTTTTATAACCTTTGGTTTGCAATTCTGGGCAGCGTTGTGGCTCCTTGGTTTAGGCGTGGATGAATTGTTGGGTTTAACATGTTAAAATTAATGTCGTTTCAGGTGGGTTTTCCCTGTAGTCTTCTCTCACAGTCTGATGACCTGCAGACTGGGCTTACAGTCTTCCAACTGATGCATGCTGGGATAAATTTGATGGATTAAAGAGGGTTTTTGAGCTGTAAACTAAATTATATCATTGTACTGTGAGGAAACACACAGTCGTGTTGGTGTTGATATTGACATTTCTTACCACATTAAAAAAAAAAATAGCATTACATGGGTTATGCCATCCTTTTTTTTTTTTTTTAAAGCAGCCCAGAACGTTGAAAGTGCCAATGTTTTGTGCCATGCACATTCTCCATTTTAACTCGGTGGCCCTGCATGTTAAGCTATAAGGCCTACAGTGTCAGATTTGGACATTCAGGGAAGGCGTGTCAATGTATGATTGGTACATGCTCTGTGTCTTTTCAAAATAAACTTCCTTTTTACAGGACAGGTAAAGACTTATTTTTAAGGTTTACTCGCCTAGGTGTGGGCAACAAAAGCATGTTGTTAGGTCTAGAAAAAGACATCATGGTTTGGCTTAAAATAAGTATGTTTGTTACTGTTCATGTAAAGTCATGTGAAATACATGTATTAGAACACTACGTTGTTATTGTAATAATTAATTTGACTTTTGGTTACACAAAGGACACAAACAGTGGCCTTGCAGGTGAAAGTCCTGAGTTTGTTTGACCCATCCGCCCTCTCCTTGTTTCTCTTAGTTATATCAGACCCTTTTCTAACCCAGTTGTCCTTTTTTTATTCTTTCAGATACATTTTGTGAAAAAGAAAAGTAGGCCCTACTGTCCCCAAGTGCTAAAAATTATTCTGTTTTAATTTTACGCTGATCTAACACTGCTGGGATTTTTTAACCTCAACCTTTTTTAACATGACTAATGTAGATTTTTATCTGACTGAAAAATTCCACATCATAACTTTTTTTTTCACCTGGCTCTGAAATAGACCGGAAACAAAGCCTCCCTTGAGTTGAACTGGTTGAGCAACATCACACAGTAATCCAGTGACCTCTTGTATACAGCCCATGTGTTTCGAAAAAGGATGACTTCTGTCTCATGACACACATATCAGCTAAATCTTTGCTTGCAGTAACTAATTGGTATGTATTTAAGATATCCTCAAAGTTTTACATTAGTAACTTAAATACGTGTCACACAGTGCGTGACAACTTGAACATCCTGTCTCAGATGTGACCTCATTTTTTCAGTTTTTAGCTTCTCAAAGTCATATGACTAATCTATCATAGGATCATCATGTTACTAATAAGGAAATGATGACTAGTCAGGCAGTGGTCCATCCACGTCAGTTTAATACCTCAGCTGCTTCTGAGTGAAAAAAACAGCTAAAGACGTGTGAAAAAATAAAAATGATGTTCTTATCCTGCTGAAAGCCTTTTTGGTAAAAACACAAAATTACTGTCTTTATTTGGACAATTTGAAGTCTATTACTCCCTAAAAGCACAAAAGAGTTTCATTGTCGTTATTTGTATGTTCACCTGCCTCAGTATGTGTGCTCGCATGAACACGAGGATGCACTAGTGAGATTAAAAGAGGATGTGGTAGAGCAGTTGGGTCTCAACACTTCTCCCAAATGTCTGTAACCTTTAACAGCGTGATACTTAATGGCTTCCCACTTATAAACTTCCCTTTTGCTGCTTTTTTGCAACATAAATGCACTTTCAGTTCTAAAACTTTTTTTTTCTACTAAGTACAATTGACGCTTGATTGCTTACTGAGAGACTGAAAGGTTAAACAAAAGCTCAATGAATTGAAGAATGTGCTTGAAACACATTCAAAAGCATCGAAGGCCAATGACGCATCTGATGTAAGATGCTGCGTAGGTATGCGACAGCTTTTCTCGCTGCGGTCCAAGCTGTTAACCCTTCAAACCTCACTGATCAGCATTACAACCTTATGCTATTCTGCCAAACACAAACCCACAGAGCTATGAATTAGACTGTAGTGGAAATTCCCAAAGATACCAAATCTGCAAGGCTGAATTTTGGGGAAATGTGCAAGAAATAAATTACAAGACATGTTAAATGATTTTAAATTTGGCTCAATGGTGTTTCACTCATGATAAACAACTAATATTGTATTATTGATAAGGAGCACAGACAAGATGATAAAATACAAAGTACATTTGACAATGTCAGATAATGTGACATAAGATTTTTTTTCCTCCAAATTTAAGGCTGTTTAAGCAGAAGAAAGTTTAAAAAAAAAAAAAAAAAGAGTTAATGCAGGAGTCTTTGGTGTTTTACACACTAACATCCCTTTGGTTCAAAGACAGACGGAGCAGGGACCCCCTACTACATATATTAACCTATATAAAATTGAGTTGCACTTGAAATAATTCTCTTATATTTTCATGTCCTCTCTTGTTTGCAGTGGCCTGTGGCTTTTGTATCAGCAGCAGCTGAAGCATGGTTAAGTGCATAGCCTCACTCTCTGAACTTTCACTGGCGGTTTCTGAGGTGGACAGTACATCAGGGTCTCTTGCCCGAAATTACAAAATGATCTATTGTGGCTCACAAGAATGTCTGCACACTTGGAATGATAATAAAGCGAATTAGCCATTTTGTTTCAGTATTATGTAAATAATAGCTAATTAGTTCACCTCGCCATTATGAAAGAGTGTTAGCCACCCCATGTTTAACACTTACGTGTTGAATGATTTGACATTTTCCATTTCCCAAAATGTCAAAAAATTCCTTTAAGTAAAGTATGGTGAAAATAAAATTATATTAAACAGCCTACTTCTGGTACACTGTGCTGCTGTACACATTTCTGAACTCATAAAAACCACAAGGCAGTAAATGAGTGAGTATATGAATGAACGAAAAATGAATGAATGGATGAATTCGTAACTAAGTTGCTTCATGGATTCTTATGGTGATGTACGTATCTTAAGCTTTGTGGGAACCTGACCTCGTTTGTGGCTGTCTGTATCTGATAAGAACAGATTTTAGTCATTGTGGCACTATATGCTTAAAAGTGCTGTCTGTCTCTCTGTAGAAAGATAGTTGATTCCTGAATCTCATCACCAGGTCGTCAAATACATACACTTTTAGTTGGATTAGTGGTTCGGTCCGGTTTCTCTGAGTTACACACAGTGCCTTTAAAATAATTGGTTTTATGTAGATTTTCAAAGCAAATATGTATTTTTTTTAATTAAATATGTACAAATCCACATTAATATTCACATTTATAAAACATTCTCACAAACTGTGGAATACAACAAAACATAGCTTATAAAAAAAAAGATAATGTCACAACAGTTTGACAGCAATGATGTCAGAATGTAAAAATGTCAAATGCAGAATGCTGTGCGTAAAAATCCACATCTATTTAACATCTACTTAGCTATTGCTTTAGTGAGTTAACAATAAACTCAAGATGGTGTGCAAATGTAGACAGCCTGCAGCTCATGCACTTGCATCTTGGGTGGAGGGTGTTGTTTGCACCACATAGACTTCCTGGCGCCTTGCACAGAAAGTCCCTTGCATTTTGACTACATGATCGTGGCATCTCTGGGAAGTCCTTTGCTTCACAGCGGCTATCGCAGAATCTGTTAATGTAGCCATTTATAGCCTCTACCCATCCTTTACTCTTTTTAAAGACAGAGCTAACTTCTCCCGTGTAATATAGTCATATGCGACCCTGGCCAACACCAAAGCATGTTTTTTGCAACTCAGAAGGAAGGCATAAATGTGTCGAAAATAACATGTTTTTGGTGCTTTCAGTGTTAAAGAACCACCACCAGTGTTCCCGGGTCAACCAAACACATCACAGTTTCCCTCAGGTAGTCCAGCATTGGGCTCAGCTTCAGCTTCTACAAACACAATGTCTCTGGTATCTGTTTTCTTTACATCTTGACCGATTCAGATGTGGACTCCAGCAGAGCCTGATAGATGTCAGACCGGAGGAAACGTGGATAAGAGTCCCTCTCCATTAGCCCGTAGACAATCCTCTGGGCATCGTCGAAGCAAACTGTGGTGGGCGTCTTCATGTTGCGCCTGATCAGGTCTCTGGTCTTGTGATCAATATTGATCTGGAAGCAGAGGAAAAATAATGAGGACGATTACAAATAAAAGTAGCAGGGATATATTGTGAAAAATAAGTAAACCTGTATTAAAAACACCTCTGGGCTTACCTCTCTCGGAGCCTCAGCTTGAATGTAGCGTTTGAAGATCTTTTTGGCCCTGGAGGACATCCTGAAGGAAGACTTGATTTTCTTATAGTCCTCACACACCAGCCAAAACTCAATGTTTTCATCACTGAACTCTGACTTCAAGAAGGCCTGGAATATCTTCATACCATCTACACAGATAGGAAAAATCAGCAGTTAGACAATGTTGAGGAGGACTTTAAAAATTGACGATGGGACTATGTGTTGATCAACTTACATTTTGATGATAGAAGTCTCTCTAGTGAGTGCGACCACTGGGACATTTCCTCGAAACAAAGCCTGTAAAACAGAGTGGCACTATTAGACACATGTGCAACAACTAGCTAACAATTTAGAGTTTCATTTTTAGTGAATAAATTTTCTTCACTTACCCCTCAGTTTTGGTGGTTTGAGACGATCTACACTGCAGTCGAGACTTCAGGGTTCCTCCCCTGGTTAATCACACACAAACCAAATATTTCACTGATATGTTCTTCTTATACTAAAATGTTGATAAGCAATGACAAAAAAGGAGATAAATTGCATCAGTTTTTATCAGATATTTACCTCTTCTTGTTATCGTTGTCCATGTTGAGTTGCTGCAGCTCCCTTGGCGGTGACGTGACTAGACTCGGCATGGCATCAATGCTTCATGTGTGACTGTGTTGGGCTGCGCTCTGAGACTTCTGCAACTGCTGCTGTTTCTGTTTGATGAATCCGCTTAACTTATATGTACAGCAGAAGTTTGAAGTGAGGTTGGTGAGTAGCGTCACAGCATCATGCCGGGCTAACCACAGAAAAAGAGGAAGTTGGGGATGACGCAAAAGTGTGCTGACTGCATCTACAGTGCGTGTGTACTGTACTCGGACCTGCATTGTTACTTGTTTGTTTTAAAGTCTGGCTATGCAAATGGGGCAGTGGAAAATTCAGCAGCTGATAGGCAAATGCTTTAGTTTTTGTTGCAGGCTGCCTCGAGAAACAATGCCACTGTTTCAGCTCATAGGTTTTGGAAACATTTGGTGAAGTACATGCTGAGGCTATTTCACCCGCAGTCAAATTAAACTAAAACATGTAAAAATATTCTCAGAAGCTTTGTGAGAGCTAACGCATCTTTCCAGTAAAGAAGCACTAGCATCATGACAGTAGCAACTATTTTTCTTTTGTTTTCTTTAAAGTGAGACAATCTTGCTTTTGTCAGAAGACATAAAACATAAGTCCTTGTAGAAAACAAATTTGAAGTCATAAGAATAAAATGCATTCTCACTCAGTTCAGATAAACACAGGTTTTTGTTGCTTCAGCCTTACTTGGCCTGGTATGGTACCTCTAGCTTTTGGTTGCCAGATGTTAGCAAGTTAATTAACCTAAAGCAATACAAAAAGTTGTCAACCCCATTGCACAATAATTACAAAAATAAATAAATAAGCAAATAAATATAAAAAATGAATAAATTGATTAATAAAAGGCAAAATTAAATAGGCGAAAGGAATAGATTGATGAATGAAATGAAAAATAAATGGGAAATTAAATAAATATTGTCATTTTTGGCATTTTCATTTATTCATTGACACATTTATTTATTTATTATTGTTTTTGTCGGTTTCAGTCCTCTACAAACTTTCACTTAAGCCTACCAAAAATCGTCCTCCCTGCAGCATTAATTTCCTCTGTGTTCAGTTCAAAGATTATTGTATCTTGGAGCCCTTTTTTATCTTGTTTTGTCTCTGACAGAATCATTTAGTGCCACTCTGCAGCAAAGTTCAGTCTTGTTCTGGGTCAATTTGAATCTTTGCTTTCTGGTAATTAGGCCTACGTGTTACAGACTTCAATGCTTTTTTTTTTTTTTATAGCTTTTTGCCGTTACTTGATCTTTGACAGTAGGGGCAGACAGGAAATATGGGGGGAAACAGAGAGGGGGATGACATGAAACACAAGTCACCCACCGGAACCAAACTGGGGACACTGTGGTTATGTGGTGATTAAGCCGCCCCAGAGTTTCCACTTAAAGCAGGCGTGAAGCTTGTAGACACTGAACGTATAAAGCCATTTCTGTGTCATATAAATAAGATATGTGTGGCTTGAAGTGCTGTATCTAAAATCTGAGAACTAGATCAAACCAGTTTGTCAACACCATTGAGTAAAACCACTAACACACTCAATTTGTCTTGAGTGATGTGATCTGTGTCACTGAAGACTGTTTTTCACTTCCTGTTATGGTGCCAGAAAGTTTTAACAAAACAAAAGCTTTCACCTGTCATCTGGACATTCCCCTCTTTTTAAAAAGAGAACATTATCTTTTGTTTTCATAGTTTTATAATTGTCTTAGTTGCAGTTCCTCTTCACGCTCATTATAACACTGATCAAAACTTTTTAGAAGGACTTGTTAATGTTTTTTATGACTGATATCTTTAAGTTTAAAAAACCCTTCAGTCAGGTTTTACGGCTCATGACTCATGCTCAAGCTGCTTAATTATCTGCTTTAATCAAATGAAATATGAGAACTTCAGCTTTCATCAATGCACATCTTGATTTGAAAAACAAAACTGAGCCCTCTTTTGGTAGTTCTGGTAATACACTATGGCAGCAGTGCGCATAGGACACCCCTTTCATCACTGAATGTCTAATAACCTCATGCATCATGTAAGTTCCTGATCCTCATACATGATGCAGAATGCTTGAACTCCCACATTTTCAGCCAACGAGGCCCAATTTGTTCCCCAGTCATGCCGATGCTGTATATAACAGCATCCCTGCCCTCAGAAAAGGATCAAAACAGTCGGCAAACCTGCTTCTCTCAGCTCATGAAATTTTTAAAGACAAGTTCATCCGTGAGAAAAATCCTGGAAACTTTCATGCATGCTTTTCTTACATCTCATGTGGACTAATTTAGTGTAATCCTCTCTGCTCAGACAACAGTAAAATGTCCTGCAGTTGTTAAGGTTTTCTTGCTGCATTAAAAAGGGGGGCAGATTACTCTAAGTGTTGCATCCCTTCAGTAGTTCCATGCAAATCTTAGGCTCAATTTAAGGCTTTTACTGTGTACTGAGCTTTTACTGAGCTGGATGTGAATGTCAGCATGTTGTTTTGTGTCAATCCCCCCAACAGTTGCCAAGACATTTTACTAAAACCACAAATGTCATGCCACGGTGGTGCTACAGGGAAAATGAGGGGATCAAAGTCAGAAAAATTCATCCTCTAGGAATTGTGAACACCCATGAACTTTTATGGCATCCATCCAGTTGTTCAGATATTTCAGTCTGGGAAACAGACTGTATCTAAAGTGTCCCCTCTCAAAGTTCTGACCGTTTGGTGGGTCCGTGAATGCAGCGCAGGCTCATTGAGTTTTTTGTTTCCTCAGGAACAGCTTAAGGAGTTTAAATCACAGGTTGAATAACTGATCTGTGGATCCTGTCAGAGCTGATCAGATCGATGTATGAGAGGAGCAGCTGCTACCAAGGTAAGTGAAAGCAAACTTTTTACACCCAGTGCAGTCAACGGTTAAGTTTCACTTTCACTGTGCCTGGCATTTTACTACTCCCTGGGTTCCCAGAGTACACTCTGCGCTCCAGCAGTATGGTGCAATGCAAAATTAAATATAATATAATAATAATGATATATATATATATATATATATATATATATTCCAATAGCTCATCTAATGAATGGACCAGTCAAAGAAATTGGATGTTTGGTCGTGGTCGGCCGCCACAAATAAATGAATATGTGGGAAGCCCTGCATGTAGTATCTCAAGTTTGTCTAAAAGCAGATTTTCATACCATTGTGGAATAACTGAAAACCGTGGTAACATAATTCAATTTTTAAAAATGTATATATATTGTGAAAGAAATGTAGAGAACATGCAATTATGCATGAGCTAAAAAAAATGGAATGACACTTTTATTGATACTGAGTCAACACATCTTAATAAAGCTATTGCTTTTTTGGTTGATAAATGTTGTGACATATATGAAATGTAAATCAAAGAACAAACCTGTTATTTAAGTTTTTTAAGTAAACCTAATGAGCTGCTTTTGAACCCTGGGTAAGAACTGTTTTGTCACATTGTCTGTGTTCATGTTAGTCTGCTCAACAGGAAACGTTTTGTGTCAGAAGGCAGCTGTTGAAGGCTTGCGGCATTGACACAAACTGTTATCTCAGACATTTTCTTTATCGGCTACAGCACCCATCTGTGAGTTTCCTCCATCAACTGCTCGCACTCTGAGAAATATAACTTTGCTCAGTTTCTGTCGTTTTTATGTCTTCCTCACTTCCTGCAAGCTACTGCAGTTTTTCTGCTGCAGTTGCTTCATAATAACGATTGCAGATTAAACATGCGGTTCAGTCAAACGCAATCTTTTCACAGCACCCAACGAATTTAACCCTTCTCCCACAAAGAGGTGAACACAACCAGAGTTGTCTAAGCTAGAGGAAGTTGTGGTGAGCTGTCTGTACAACACAGAGTGTTTTACAGCACCTCTTAAAATAAATCCCCCGTGCATTGAATGCCACCAACACAAACAGAACAAAATGTGTGTCTCACGCCCTGCAGTCACATGGAGAAACCACGCTGTGCCTACTTCCACTTTCCAAACACAAAAAACACATCAGATAATAAACAAGTTAAGGTTTGACATGCAAAAGGGAAGAATGTACCTTCATTTTAAAATTGATTGTAAGATTTTACTGATCACTTTCAAGCTTGTCTGGCCCAAAGCTACATATCGGAGATGTTGATCCCATATGAGCCAGTTTGCAGCCTTTGATTCTGAGGCCTTCTGGCTTTTCCAAAGTCGAGGCTTAAAGGTGGCTGTGCCTTTGCCTTCAGAGCCCCTCGGCTTTGGAACAACCCGCCTGAGGAGATGAGACTCACCTAATTAGTGACTTCTTTTAAATCACTCCTTAAAACAATTTTTTACAGACTTGCTTTTATGTGATGTTGGTTTTTTATTTCATCTTTTTATTTATTTTCCTATTTTATGTATTTTTATTTATTTTCCTTACTTTATTTGTGGTTTTATTGCCTTCATTGCTTTTGTTGCTCTTGGTCTGTTTGTTTTTATTGTATCTGTCCTCTTGTTTAATTTTATCCTAACTCCACCCTAGTTTTATCTCACTTGTGTTCAGTAAGTATGTTTGACTTTGATTGTTGTTGCATTGTCTTCTATAGATCCCATTTCTGCTTTTGCTTTGTTTGTCAAAGCACTGTGTAAGCTCTGTTTTAATGGTGCTATATAAATAAAGTTATGCATTTTAACCTGTATGTTCTTTAAATTAAATGGTATATGCTCAGTTTACCCTTTGTCGTGGGTCTGAACATTATGTCTAAATGTGAGAGCCCTGTTTTATTGTGCTCTTTTGTATTTGCATGCTTTTTACATAGATGATTAGATCAGCTTGTAAAGGCAACCATGTCCTCGGTTGACACAACAAGGCAAAAACTGGACTGATAAAATGGCAAATACTATCTTATACTGTCAAGTACTTTCTACTTTCTAACTAAGCATGATGCAATCTACACTAATCTTTCTTTGAAGGGAGATTTAGGCCTTCATAAGGGACAATGAGCTTAGTTAAAGAGGATTTTCCCGTCACATTAAACTCCAAAATGTGATTTGAATTCTCTCAGATACTTTTTCATGATGAATGAACTCCAACGGAATTGCCACTGAAAGTGCACTCCCACCCACGGCCCCCCTGTGTGTCTGGCAAATTTAACTGAGACAAAGTTGATTCATACAGTTCCTCTTCTGAATGTACAAACTTCTTCAAACTGCAGCTGAGATGTTGCAGAAATGCACCACATGCAGAGAGAAGAAGTGTAAAGCTTTTTTCCCCCTTTCTATTCTCTTCTTCTTTTTTTTTTTTTTTTTTTTTTGTTGTTTACTGAATGGCGTGGCTTAAAGGACTCTGTTGCCATCTGGTGTATTGTTTGACCAATGACCATATACAAAGTGTGACAACAACATAGGTGATTTGCATCACATTCAAAAGGACCACACCAAGATGTCATTCAACCATTTTTTAAGATATTTCAAAAACCAGGACGAGAAAACACAAAACCATAGATAGACAGATGCTTAACAATACACTCACATATTTATTTGCATGTGAAAGTTGAAATTCTCAGAGCATATTAGGATTCATATTTGCATAATCAATTAGATTAAGTCTTGATAATACTTTACAATGAAGGAATTCTTTTTATCATTAACCTCATGGGGCGGGGGAGAGAAAATAGATAATTAAATTAGAGTTATGTGCACAATCTCTTTAAAGACTGTTTTTTTTTTTTTTACCTTAACATAATTAAAGAGATAAAGTATAATACAAGCCACAAATTCTCTTGAGCTGCAACTGTCTACTGAATCACACAGGCTGAGAAAAAGCTATTTCGGCTACACTTGGGATCTGGATTGTATGGCGTAAACCTGTTATCCACACTGAAATCAAAGAGTGCTACAGCAGATCAGAGCTGAAGGGAAGATTTCAGGAGCCTCCATCTGAGAGGCTGTCAGTTTTAAAACAGTCACCTTGAATCGGTTCTCCTCAGGAGTCCCTGATAGATGTCAGATTTTAGGAAGCGCGGGTAGCAATCCCTGGCCATCAGACTGTAGATGAGCTTCTGTGCCGTATCAAACGAAGTCAGGGAAGGCTGGGAGATGTTCTTTGTTATGTTTTCTCTGGTACCGCAATCTATGTTGATCTGGAATCAAATAATATTGCCCAGGGGCGTCTTAAAGCTACTATTTTCATCGCCATTCACTTTTATGTTCTGTTGGGGAAACAACTTGTTTGTAGTAAAAGGGTAACTTTGGTATTTATCCAACCTGGAACCTTTTTTCCCATGATTTTGTGTCTAAATGACTGATGAGAACAACAATTTTGAAACTGGTCCAGTAATGAGTTAGAGGGCTGCAGCCCGCAGCAGTACAGGCTGCAATGTAATTCATGTGCCCAATTGAGGACTGTCAATTTATTTATTAATTCATGTATTTATCAATCTATTTATTTCCACTAAACACACAACTGACAGGCTCAGATTGTTATTATAAGTGTCTTACAACTTATAGAATCCTATAGTGGTAGACATTTTTTAAAGAGTAAGATCTTTTTTGTTTAACCAGACAGCCTTTGAAATCACTGTTTCCAAACTCACCAGACTGCATTTAAATAGAGTGATTTTAGCATGTATATATTGGCAGCATATTTTCACATCTAACACGGTTAATTAAGAGTTTGTTACTAACCCAACCACGGTCCATGATGCTGAAGCTCCAAAAAGACCAACAAAGACAGCTTTTGTGACTTTTTTCATATTTTCCGTTTCTGTCGACTTTTAAAGGAAGTGTGCTTTACGATGATAAAATTACTGTTATTTTAGATGGAGTCTGGTGAGTTTGACAATAGCGATTTTGGGGGTCTTTCTGGTTGGACAAGAAAGATCTTTCCTTTTAACAAGAGGTGGATTTCTGTGGGGTCATCTCTATAATGTTACTAGACATTTACAATACCAATTTGAGGCTTTTAGTGGAAAAACAAGCACTTTTAGTGGACATACATTGACAGTGCATCAATGCCCCAATCGATTACATTGCAGCCTGTACTGTGGCTGCCGGTTACAGCCCTCTTGCTCAATAATGGACCAATCTCTAAAATGTTCTGATTAGTCAAATAGACACAAAAACATTGGAAATATGGTCCAGGTTTGAAATACCAAAGTCAACCTTTAAAGTAATTTTCAGCAGTTTTACCCCTACAAAACACATTTAAAATCATATTTTTGCAGTTACTATATGACGATAGGCTTGCTAAATTCATATTACAAATAAATTACCCTCTCAGTGCATTTTTGCAATTTGAATTCTTATATAAAAGCTTGTTTACCTGCCTGGGCGCTTCTGAATGGACAAACTCTGAGTAGATCCTGTTGGCAGAGGAGATCATCTCTGGCACCGTCTTGATTTTTTTATACTCCTCACAGGCGAGCCAAAACAGAATGTTCTCCTCGCTGTACTCGGACTTCAGGAACTCCCGGAAAGCTATCTGCCCGGCTGGAAATGGCAAACAACAGTAAGCACGTACGAAGTGTGTCTTTGTACCATCACATATATGCACAATCAGAAGAGACTCTCACCTTTACAACTGAGGACTTTGTCCACAGACTCACTCCAAGTCTCAACATCCTCCAGGGGATCCTTGGGAAAGCAACACAATCTACCCTTGAAAAGAGCATCAAGATCTATCACTAGCCCAGTTACCTGTGGACTCCATAGCAAGTACCACCTGCAAACCACCCTGGCCAGCCAAGTTATTGAGCATTTGTGGTATGTGATATATTTGTGATATATTTTAAGATGACCTGTAAACAATTCAATGCATTGAGCACCTGACAGCGAGCCCCTCCAGAAATAAAGGCACAATGCAAAGTGAGACTTACAGTGAGTGAAAACCTCCTCGGTAGTTTCCACATGGCTGCTGTAAGCTGTTGCCTGCTGAAAATGGTAAAGGCCCAATAATCAAATATGCAGTAACTCACTTTATCGCCATCTCCGCGTCCTCTACAAAGGGAGACAGAGATAAGATCCGGCCAGACTGAAGATGGGGTTGTGATTGTTTGGAAACGAGGGAGTCAAGTGACTGAACAAATCTAAATGACCCCCCCCCCAACATCACCCAACATGAATGGAATATATGGAAATCTGTATGCAAAGCGCTGTTGTTGGGAGAGACAGGGCATCCTTTCGTGTCTGTTGTTGAGGAAGAGGGAGTCTGGCTGTGATTTAAGCTGACCGCACCTGTTGTCTGAAATACTGGTTATCATTTACCAGAATGTGACAATTTAAGGGCAGCAGATAGTTCATATCTATATAGAAATAAACCGAATTCAGATCGCTGAAACCAACAAATTCTAGTTTAGCTTTTCATTCATCAGTAAGAACGTATGGGTATATCTAGGAATATGGAGACATAATTGCCTGCTGTGGTGGAGCACTACATGTCAAACTGAGAGCAAGGTTTAACTCCAGCAATGAGTAATGATCAGGAAGTGCTGGGAGAGATCCTGACCATAAACAAATACCCATAAACAAATTCACTATTAAGGAAAACACTCATCATCCTCTCATTTGCATATCTGCAGTGTTCCTTATTCATCAAGGTGATGAAAAGCATAAACAAGCACTGATTCATCAACGTGTCTCAGACTTCAGTTGATGGAGGTGATCACTGACCCTTGAAACAAAAAGGTTCTGATTTAGACAGAAATTACCAACGTTGGTAGATTAATCTTCCTCTGGTGCAAATCTGCAGTGGCTTTGAAATACAGAAAAGTAATGATGATATGGAAATGTTTAGTGATCGCCACAGTTATTACAGTTCATACTGAGGAAAACATGAATGTGTGTGCTAAATTCCATGGCAATGGTGGTTGTTGAGTGGTTGTTGAGTCATTTTACTGCAAATGATAAATGTGAACCCAACAGTAAGGGAATCACTAAAGTCATATACCAAATTTAGTCCCAATCAACGACAATCTCCACGACTAAAAATGAAGCCAACATGGAAGTGCCAAAAACTGCAGTTCCTGGAATCATCACTTGAGGCTGTTTCCAAAAACAATTCCATGTACTGAATAAAATTATAGCCACACTCAAGGCTTCAAAAGGCTTCATCTTGGATTTTTTGGGGAGGGTGGAGGTAACCATACTGCTACCTCCTATTCTGGTTATCACAGTGTATTTACAGCTATGCTTCACTGTGATAATGTGCATGAAAACTTGACCTCGACCTGTTGGTGGAGTGCCACCAACAGGAAAAGCCAGAGAATCACTAAAGTCATTGGAAATCCCTGTCTGTTCAATGATTGTCAAGACATAACAAAATAACAACAAAGCCAACCTGCTGGTGGTGGTACAGTAAAAGTTGGGGGATCAACAAAGTCAGTGGGATTTCTGTTGATGATATTTTATGACAATTTAGTTTGTTTTGCTCATTGCATTTTATTATGTGTTTCATCTTTCAGTTTGTTTCATTTTCTTTGTGTTTTAAGTGTGTTTGATTTTATTGTAAAGCACTTTGTAACTGTGGTTTGAAAAGCGCCATATAAATAAAGTTAATTATTGTTTTAATACAAGTGAAAACACCAGGCAAAACATTAAATTCATTTTTCACCCCACACATTCTCAGTTGTCTGATTAACTACTGCTGCAACTGAGTCAGCAGCGATATGCATAGCATCTGTTCCCATAAAAGGATGTTTGCTTTACATGATTTAGTCTTCAGTAAAATACTTTGCTAAGATAATGCAGAATGTGTGACAGACTTTGCTTCTACGTTTTTTTTTATAAGAGCATTTAAAATAGTAACACTAGTTAGATATTTCTGATGTAACACCACAATAATATCAATATCAATATCAATATCAATATCAATATCAATATCTATCAATATCAATATCAATATCAATATCAATATTAATATCAATATCAATACACAGTCATGTGTAGTGGTTCCCCACAGAAATGTTCCACTGGGGTGACAAAATAGGGCCACTGAAAATTTTGGGGTGGCACACATAAAACCAAAAGCCTTTTGGAATTTTTTCCAATTTTTATGTATTTTGTGTTTTAAGATTCAAGCACATTTCGTGATCAGAAAAAGTGGTAATCATGTGATGGATGACAAAATCTCAACAATCCAATAATAAAATATTCCAATTAATGAATAATAAATTAATTAAATAAGACAACATTGCACTACTTTCAATCAAAGACAGTGCTTACTAACAGTTACGACACAAAACACGCCATCATTTTGAAACAGCGTCTCAGAGGGTCTTTTCCACAATAACCTTCATTGACGGGATTTTTTTTTTTTAGCTTCCCAACATCAATAACTAAAGTAATTTTTTCCTCACAATTTATTTGGATTTTCTTAATTCTAAGTGACTTGTTTTATATTGCCTGTGAAAACATCCGATGTTTGGTTTCTTATTTTGCTGTTCATGTTACTAATTATCTAATTAACAATGACATGCTTAAAAATTTGAGTTCCAAACACACAGCTTTGATTTGAAGAAATTCATCAAGATTTAGTCATTTTTCTTATGTTTCTGCACACATAAGAAAAACAAAATGCTGTAATCCTAGTCCATGGTAGTGCAACAGAAAATAATAAAATAAATAAGTTAAAACAACTATGTATATCTAGAAACTTCAGATGATTGTAAAGAACAAGCCCTCTCAACTTTGAAAACCCTGTACAGAAGCCTCTTATTATTTATGACTATTTTCACAAAAGGGGGGACTGTGATTGTACGACTGTGGGCATGACCACCCCTTGGTGGCACCTCTGGTCATGTGATCAGCAGGTATATGCGGAGGATTGTCCTCTGTTCCCTCGATCAGTTGGGTGTATTCATGTTGCGTCACACAGTGAGTTGCAATACATATATAATCCTAAGCATATCCAGAGCATTTTAACCTGTCCTGACCTTCCTGACCACCGGTGGAGATGTGATGCGCCCAAACAAACCAAGAATGTAAATCACAGCAGGTGATGGAAAACACCCAGGCTGCCCCTATTTGCATGTGTGTAGACGCACCAGGTCGAGGGATTTGTTTTTCAAAAAAGGCAGGAAAGATATGAGGACTGCACTGAGGAGTGCCGTCTTTGTGCACTCACTGCAGATTATAAGAGCTCCTTTGTCTTGCTGTGGTTTTAGTCTTTTATGTTCATAAATCAAATGCTGAGCGGTCAGTGTTGCTGTCCAAGAACAAACTCTGCAAAGCCTCATTTTGTAAAGGAGCATTGATTTGTTTACTAACATCTACAATGAATTGTACTGAGTCTCACACAGCAATGCACGTCATACCAAGTTGCAGTTTTCTCACCGTGCACAGGGTGGCACTCCATACCTCTCCTGGCCCTCTATCTCTATTTTACAATTGCATCTTGTGTCCACCTTTCTCTGTAATTGACAGCATTGAATTTGTTTCTCTTCGCTGTTGGTCCTGCTTGCTTCATTCATTTGATCATTAACTTGGGTTTTGACCCTTTTGCTGCAGGGCGTCGGTTAATAAAGAGTGCTAATGTAACCAAAAAACCTATTTAAATTAGATTTCGAACCCCTGAAAGCAAATCAGTAAGTATGCCTTTGATTTAATTAGAAAGTCCCATCTCTTCTCTCAACTTGTATCTGAAAAACAGTGAGCAGCAGAATCCTGAAGTGACCTTCCTTTCTTTTTTAATGTCTTTCACCTTTCAGCGGTAAATTGTGTCCAATATCTGATGGCCCTTAAATAATGTATTAAGCCGATAGAAAAACTCTAGGCCAAGCATTCTCAACCTCAGTGGAAATCACAATGATGAAAATAGTCGATATAATAGTAGATTTTTTTTTTTCAGTGCAACGCTGCTGACAGGCTGTAGAGTCTTCCTCACAGAATTGGTTTGAATGATATTTAGCCTTCAGCCTGCAGAGATTCTTAAGAGTTCTTCACCTATTCATCGACGACCATTTAGAATTGACGGAAGTTGTCCATCAGGCATTCAACTCTATCTTATTTTCCTCAAATAATCAACACAAGCCTCTAAATATGCTCCAAACACTTGAGCTGAAGCATGGCATTAAAAATAGAGGGTACAAACTCTCACCTTGATACTTTCATCAACTGAGCACGGCCTTTCTGTTCAGAGTTGCACTGAAATTTTATTCAGGTCTGTCAATATTGTTGCAAGCCAACAGCATTGAGTGCAAACGGATTTGTTCGGGGGAAATTTCACAACTCAATATCTGAGCCTGGGAGTCAGCAAGTCTGTTACTAAATCTGGCTCGCGTAGTGTTCAATAAAAGCTTCTGAAATGAGACAAAACCTGGTTCATAAAATGGAAACTTGTGGCATAAAAGTTTGGATACCAGAGCCCAAAGGTGCCAAACTACTGACAGACTTGGGCATAGATTGAGGAAATCTTCTAAAAAGGAACATTTGTTTGAGAAAATCTGTGTAAAACTCCACCATTAGACACCTTACAATAAGCTTCTTTGTTTTAAACTCCTCTTAGGCCGGTATTCATCTTGTTTTACAAGCCTCATATCTCCAGGCAAAGTGCTTTCTTACTCTTTTGTTTCCCTTCAGCAGCTCCACAATACATCTTTAACTTGTGGATGATTTCAGAGGCTTTTAGTGCCGACTGAGTCACAAATTTAAATACCAATGGGAGAGAAACAAGAAATCTGCCAGCAGAATTCTTAGCGGGCAACTAATCTTAAGCTGTGATGAATTTGGCAGGCCAGCTGAGCTCCTACCTTTGTTAACACATCATTACGTTTCCCCTCTCTTCTCTGACTATTTGTGTGAGGACAGCAGGAACTGCAGCGCGTGCATGCCACTGCTGTCGACACGGATGCATAATTAATGTAAACTGTGAGGCATTCAATGCCGTTTTTTTGTTGTAAAATTGTAGTAATTTGTGCTCAGAAGGACTTTATCCCTCTGAAGGCTACTAGAAACTCTGACATCTGTGTTAATGAGATAACTCTGTGTGTATATGCAGCTTTATTCTGTGTGCATGTATTAACTGTATTTTTTTTTTGCATACATACTCAAGAGTTTGGCGGTGAACTCAGTGGGATCACCAAGAGTTTCCAATTAATGCGTATTTGTCTTTGCAAGAAGTATAGCTTGTGCATACATATACAGTAACATGAATAATTCTGTGCTGGGGTGCTGGGAGTTGATAAGGTCTATTAATTTTTCAGTGATATGGAATAGGGAGCTACACATGATCACAATTTTCCCACTCTTGTAATAAGCACATATTAAGTCTCCATTTGTCATATTTAGATGTGATCATTCAAACAAATTAACAACACTAAAAAGACCTCATTAAAACTGCTCCTATAAGAAAGTGTTTATTCAAGTTCAGTATGTACATTTTACAACAGCAAGGCACACATATGAGCATATACATAAATTATATTAGATGGTAGCGAACTGAAAAACAGCAATCATAATTAATATAAAGTCATATTAGTATTCAAATAAGATGAATGCATTGTCTGTGTGTGAAAATTGGATACATTTGAATTCATATTAGAGATCTAGTGTATCCCTCATTAAAAAGTTTCGGTGCTTTGCAGTCACCGTGGCTGCAGGCTTTCACTGCAAGTTAGTCTGGAGGGGGTTGGACAGTGCGAGGGATAAAAATCATGAATCCGTTTTAATGAGATATGGTCAAATTAACTTGTGTGCCATATCAGCTGTATCAAGGTTATTTAAGGTACTTCTGCTGGATTGACAAAGCAAATCAAGTGTACTGTTTCTTAGGGCAGGCCAGTGCCCTCAGTGTGGCCACCTTTACGGCTGGCTGCATGCTGTCAGCAGCGTGGCGGCTCTTCAGATTCTGTCTCTAACTGCCTTACTTATGGTCAAGTTTTGCTTCACGATTTTAGGAAATTTTAAAAAATCATAAATAAAAGTTCAATCCACAAGCAGCGCAGTGCCTCCGAGAAAGTGATGTTGTTCCACAAGTGCAAACTGAATTCTCTGGTTTTATACCACAGCCACAGAGGACACTCGGTTCTGATTGGCCAGAGGGTGTCCATTATTTTCAGATAACCACATGGCTCTAAAGTTGTGGCCTCATAACATTTCTGAACTTCATCTTTTATTGCTGAAAGGCTGTTTGCGTCTGCTGTTATCCAGCTGTGTTGTTTGACATCCTAGGAAATATGCTTATTCACTTTCTTGCAGAGATAAGAAGATGAGAAGATTAATCTCCTCACGTGTTCAAGCTAGAGCTAGAAGGCCTAAAGCTTACTACACATTGCATCTTATTTGTTTTATTTGTACTTGCTATATCCATTTACTGGTGGGCAAAAAGACTTCCCAGAGTCTTGTGGTCACGGTGAGGTTGCCAGGCGTCAAGACGTGTCATGGAAGTGTTGGGTGTTTTTATCAAGAAATAGTTATACACACGGCATATTTTTAAGCTTTGGACAGGGCCAAGCTAGTTGTTTTCTCTGCTTCCAGTCTTTATGCTCAGCCAAGCTAACCACCTCCTGACTCTAGCTCTTTACTTAATGACCAGTTTGAGGGTAAAGTGCAGCTACATTTGACTGGTTAGTTTAGCTTAGCATTAAATCTGGAAAGAGAGGGAAACAGCTTGCCTGGCTCAGTCCTATGATTACAAACTCCTTCTTACAGCACCTCTAAAGATCACTGATTAACATGTTATACCTTTTTTGTTTAATCTATGCAAAAACCTATGAGCATACTTATTGTTTTCTATATTTTGCACCTACTGTTAGCTATATTTTTTGCTATTCTTTGCACCTCAATGTTCAACCCATTGTCACTGGGAACCTGGAGCGTGGCTTTAGGCGTCCCACTCTTACGCGTAAGGTCACTGACCAAGTGTAGGACTGTGACGCCTAAAGCCACGTTCCGTGTTTACATGCAACATGCACAGATGCATCAGAGGATAACGCAGCTGGAAAAAATCAGTTGCGTGCGCCTGAAACATTGAAGGACAGTGTCAGGTAATAACACTGCCGGTAACCATGTAACATATGAAACGTGAGTGGGCTTATAGAGTGACTTTTGTGTGTGTGTGTGTGTGTGTGTGTGTGTGTGTGTGTGTGTGTGTGTGTGTGTGCGTGTGTGTGTTTTCTATACCTTACCATATGCCTCTTTTGCCTAAACCTAACCATCGGTGCCTTTGGTACCTAATCCTCACCATCGTAACAGTACGCGCTGTTGTGTGAACATGAGGACTTCATCATCTTCAACATCTCTCCTGTTTGCCTGACAACCTCACAATGAGTCTCTAGAAAAAGCTAAGCTAATAAGCTTCTGGCGGTAGATTTTTATTTAGCCTACTAAACTACAGCCAACAGCCGGTTAACGGAGCTTAGCATAAAGACTGAAAGTAGGGCTTAATGTGTGCAAAAGTGTAAGAATTACAAATTATGGCTTTACAGGGTATAATGTGATGGCCTATTTCTTGGTCAGTTGTAGTAACTTGCTGGGGTCTTGTCATCACTGTGAGAGAAGACTCCAAGAAGTCATTGTCAAATCATTGAGTAGTGATAGGCAAACTGTGCATCATATTTTACATGAAATTGGTCTAAAAAATTTCATCTAACTCTTTGCAGGAAAGTAAATCAGTGTATTTTCCAAAATGTCGAACTATTTATAATTGTTAACCATTGCCAAGCTGCCATGATAATAAGTATGAGAAATAATCCAAAGTGACCCCTGTGGTTATGAAAAAATAACACTGTCTGCAGAAGCAAACCTGTGGATAATAAGCCTCTGCACAACACATTAAGTTTCAATAATCATGCTGCTAATTATGGATAATCTCCTATATATTAATATAATCATTTACAGAGTGAGCGTCTTAGCAATTACCACTACCAGGCTGTAGGTTCGTTTGTGGCCTCGCCTCTGTCGTTGAATACACAGGAGCGTGACCTTCTGCGAAACATGGTGGCCCCGGGGCCTTTCCTCCTGGTGAGACGCAGATAAATGTCAGAGTGGAGGAACCTGGGGTAGGAGTCCTTTTTCATCAGGCTGTAGACTTTCATCTGGGCTGCTTCAAAACAGCTCTTTGTGGGCTGTGCTATGACCTTCTGAATGGCCATCTTGGTGTTGTAGTCAATGTTGACCTGAGGGGAAAGAAATTATAACATAATGAAAAAAACATGCAGAAAAATGACATGGCACATCAACTGCATACAGGAAATCTATATTAAAAGAATGACCAGCCTTACTAAGAAAACGGCCATATAGGTTGTCTGTGCAAGCTGCTTATTACAACGCATGTTTTTACATTTATTGTTAGGCTGCAATCTCAATGGCTGTATTAATTATGACAGGACCAAAGTTGGTAGTCAGGTGACAGTACAGTATAACGACTGACAAAGGTTTACGTTTTTATATTATTCTGCAGCTTTCCTGTGGTGTTCCTGATGCATTCAAATCCAAAAGCTCAAATCTGGTCAAAGTATGCCTAAACTATCACCTGATGTGAGTTTCTACAAATTTCGTTGCTACATATTAACCCAAATACTGCTGTGTACGCCACATTTGTTCAGTTCCAAAAGTCGCACAATAACAAACAAATGAATCTGCAGTAGACCAGCAACTCCCGTGTGCTGTGAGGTGAAATTACAGTTTCTCTTAATAGAGTCTGGTGACTTTGAAGAGAGCGCAGACAACAGCTTCAGCTCCCCACGGAAAGGGCTGTCTGACGGCAAGGCAAAGTGGTGAAATAATCGTAATATAGCTTACACTTAAACTGATATTGATATTTTTGGGGGGCTTCTTTTATCGGGAGCTTAAAATACATTTTGTTGCTGCTTTTGTCCACAGGCACCAGATCCAAAAACAGTAATTTTACTTCAGGGAAAATGAGGAGTTACAAAATAGGTTTAATAGCAGCATTTTCCATTTCCACGTTCAAATCTTCCAAGATAACATTTTTTTTACTGTCCATGCTTACACTGTCAGTGAACAGTATGTGGAAATTCCCACTGCTATTTGATAACGGCTGAGTGGGCGTTTTAATTTGAAAAACCCAGAACAGAATGCAGATGGACCAGTCCTTTGAGTTACCTCACATACAATATAAACTTAACCTAACTAAGTCTTCACTTAAAACCGCAACTGCTGTATATGCGCCTGTTGCTGGTACGGTACCGTTATATTTGTTGTTTTGGGAGTCAGTGGCAAATTACCTTTTTGGTCTCTTAGGTATGAAGATGAGTTGATGATGATGCACACTTTTGTGTGGATCTGAATGCATGATTTAGGGTTTTGTGTCAGGATTTGAATAAAGTTTACAGCAACACAATAACAGAGCACATGTTGCATAGAGGGCCAAGTAGATTTGTTGAGAATACATGAGATGGTGTTGACAAGACAGGGGAAACCCCAAAGGTCGACAGAGAGCAGTGTAAAGTAGAGCTGCTTGAAACCCGGAAAATCAACATCTGCATGTTTTAAAAGATCACATATCAAACATGAAGTTTCGCATTCCATTACTGCATATTTCATTCATGTCAGAATGTCGAGATGCTTCTGATGCCTCTTCTCTTGAGACAAGCATCAACTTGACATTCTTGGATTTGATGTTTTTTTTCTAAAGGTAGAATCGTGTGAATCAAAGCTAAAAATCTGTGTTATTTATGGTACTGCTCTTTTTGGTGATAGATAAGACTGGGACTCGATAAGCAGAAATTCTCTGTTTTGTTGGCACCAAGTGACCCAAAGCTAATTTGAGTTTACAGCTCAAACAATCAATCACTCACACATCAGCTCCCTGAATATTATGACAGATATGGATGTTAATTATCTGGTGCCTGCTTTTGTGAATGAGTTGTTTGTTTAAAAATACTAATTAGGACAAAGGGAGTTATGGGAGTTTTTGACTGTGAATTGTCTTTAGGAGTTGTTCTTTGAAAGACTAACAGTGTTGAAGCTTTTTTATACAGCAATAAAAATAATAAACAGTAGCACAGCTTTAAAAATATGCATGTGTATCAAACTGCAGCTCCCCAGCATCAATATTGAAGGTTACATTCATTTACATTTGAATCTCTCTGCAAATCACTTGAGCTGATATGTGCTTTCATGTTAGTGCAGCATGCTCCATATTTACACAGACTGAAAGTGTGTGGGTGACGCTCTCTCCAGTTCTGCAGAGGAATGTCAAAAACCTCAAACCAGACACTAAACTCTTAACGGTCAGATCTGCTGCAGGCCATGAAAGCATATCGGTTGGTGGTCGCCTCATCTTTGTAAAGGGAATGGAAACCTTTGAATCTGCAGCTCTCGCACAGAAATAACCCGACCTGCTTCAGAGCAGTGCATGCACTAGATGCATGACCTCAGCGAGCTGCTGCTCCTAACCACTGTTCACAAAGGTCAACCTGCTGCAGGCTCATGACTATGCAGTGCTTAAGAATTCGCCCACTGTTATTTTTATACAATGACATAAATATTTCAAACCTCCAACAGCACTAAGTGACAAAAAAACAAAAAGCCAAAGAAAATTCTGAACCGCAGGGGTTGTTTGAGCCTTTGCAGCTCCACTTTATAGCCCATTATGCAGCACTACATCTGTGCAGTTTATGAAAAATAAACATGCCACGCCGTACCTCTTTAGGGGCCTCCGATTCAATATAAACCGCATAAATATATTTGGCTTTGGACAGCAGCTTCGTCTCAGAATCAATGGTCTTGTATTCTTCACAGGCCAACCAGAACTCAATGTTTTCCTCACTGAACTCTGTCCTGAGGAACTGAGAGAAGCTTTCCACCCCATCTGATAGAGAGGAACAGAGACAGAGACACAGTGTCACAGTGACACAAAGCAAAGCAGTATTTTGTGGGTAAACACAGCCTACATTTGATTTTAGGAGGGTGTGTTAAAGGGACAGTTCACCCCAAAATGTAAAAATACATATTGTTCCCTTTTACTTGTAGTATTTCTTAATCTAGATTGTTTTGGTGTGAGTTGCCGAGCGTTGGCGATATTGCCCGTAGAGATGTTTGCCTACTTACCAATATAAGGGAACTAGATGGCTCGGCTTGTTTTGCATAAAATCTACTGCTAGCTCACGTAGCACCATTGAGCTGTTTGTCAATTTAAACCCACCATAAACAGCAACATGGCAGCGGACACAGTCATCTCAGTGGAATTGCCTTTTCATCAGTTTTTAATTGATGTAGTGTTTGTGTTGTGAAACGTCTTTGTCAGCATGCGTATGTCAGTCTCCATATACAGCATGATGTCTGCCTTCTCTCAAATATAATGGAACTGGATGGCACTCGGCTTGTGGTGCTCAGAGCGCCAAAACATACATTTGTAAAACTCAACAGCAACGTCCTTTCCAGAAATCATGACCCAGTTACTCAAGATAATACACAAACCTTGTTGTGAATAGTTTCCTGTAGGAACTATTTTCTTTCTACCATATTGCAGCCCGCCAACAGTATCATCACACAGAAGGAATTCTGCATCTAGTCATGGACTCGAGACTCATGCTTCTGACAGCGAAAGATATAAAAATTAATAGCGTCTTCCTCGGCAGAGTTGTAACATTAGCTAGCTCAGTGGTGCTACATGAGCTAGCAGTAGATTTTGAGCAACACAAGCCGTGCCATCTAGTTCCCTTATGTTGGTGAGAAGGCAATTATCTCTACGGCCAATATCTCAAACACTCTGCAACTCATACCAAAACAATCTAGATGAATAAATAACATGACAGGTAAGAGGACAAATATGTATTTTTGATTTGGGGGATAAAATGTCCCTTTAAAGAGGCATGGACTCACTATAACTCCCATGTGGCTAAAATGGCCCGACTGTACAAATGATTACATCATACAGAGAACTTTAATAGTTGAAATATACTTGCATGGTGTTATTGCCCTCACAATATAGCACTGACTATATAAACATTCCCAAATGAGCAAATACAGAGGTTTAGAGTGTTTCAGTGAGGCACTAAAATGCAACTTCTGTGCTCATGAGGAAGTTGCACAGTTTCTGTATTGCTATCTGTGCTATAACAAACATTAAAAGATGTAGTGAAACTCTCACTGCTCTCCCCATTAACTATTTATTGCCACCAGCACTTCTTAACAGTTTACAATTCAAATGGAGCAAATTGTTTGACAGCAGAAGAAACTGTTTTTGGCGGCAGTTTGACTCAACGTTCTTGAGGAGTTTTGGGCATTAATCTGACCTGAGTGCTTCAGCAGCTCTTCAAAGGAGTCGCTCCATTGCAAAGCGGCCTCTGGAGTGATGCTGCACAAAAGAAGAAAAAAGTTATGGTCAGCTCTTCCCTAACGATGCAGCGAGAAATGTTTTGGATTCTTGTGACACGTCTACATGCCATGTTTCTGTAAGAGTGCAGAGAGTCATGGAAGGTGCTGGAAACTAAGGTTAAAGATTAATAATACTTGTCAAACACAACTTTGCATGTATATGAAATTAATGGGTTTTGCCTCACTTGCTGGATGTCGTATTTGTCTTTTTATGGGGACTGACGTTTTCATGAGAGCCTGACTTGGTGAGAAAAAGGCTTAGTCGGCTCTTCCTCTCCTTGTCTTTCTGTCTGCAAACAGAGGAGAAAATACATCAACTTCCACAAACTGTCTGTACGTGCAACTGTGGCACAGTTCACCAAATCAGCAACTTATCAGAGAATGACTGCTCACAGACGCATTTCTAAACTGGCTTACAAGACGAGCTATAAATTACACAATGTCTTTGTGGTCCAATACAAATTGCAAGTCTTGTTTGCACGTGTTTTAACAAAAAGACAGAAGTGACAGCCTTTAAAAGTCAGTCTTACATGGTGTTAGCTGTGGTGACATTTAAAGCTATTATGAAACATAACCTAGCTAAAATGGTGTTATGCAGCTTTTGAGTAAAGTAAGCTTTTCTAAACACAAAGAAACTGTTGCTTCATCTCTTTTCTCACGATAAAAGTTTCATTTAGTCACATTTCCGACATTAGCTAACATTTACTAAAGCACACTATGAAATGATCCCAAATCAAGTTAAAATCCAAAAAAACAACCTAGTTTCACACACCAACCTGCTAGTATCGTCCTTCATCTTTAGTGCATGCAAGTCCTCTGGACCAAGCATTCTGAAATACGCTTCCTCCTTTGGGGCCATGTAGTTGAATTGAGGAAATAGAAAAAGAAGTGTCTCCATGCCGTTCTGTCTGTGTCTGTCTGCGAAGCAACAGGCCACAAATAGCTCTCTGATTTTTTTTTTTCAAACCCATCACTCAATGAACCACCTCGTCTTTTATAAACCATGCTCGCTTTTCATTTCCCACACCTTTTGCTCTACTTCCTGTAATGGTGTAACCATTTACTGTGAACAGCTCCATCAGTGATAAAGAAACCCCCCCCGAGTTCAACATCCTGTCAGGTGTTTACTTAGAAATTTGAGGAGGACAGCTGGCTACACTCATTACACTTCAATTTTTTTTGTTATTACTTAAGGTGATATCTTGTAGTTATACAACAACACATTGTATTGATGCTGTTATAACCAAACAACCAAGGTAACATAACAAACCTCTGGCATTGGATTTCTGTGGGTTCTGTAAAAGGTGTAGATTTTGGGGGAAAGCAGGGTACACATCCCAATCAATTTAGAAGATGTGCATTTGTCCCCCCTAATAAAAACAAGACAGTAGCAGAAGACTTTTCATTTGCAGAAATAAAAGACATTTTCACCATAAATTCAGGCATAAAAATTCACTAGAATGCAGGGAATTAAAGTGAACTTATACTCTTTTTACGTAAGAAAATAGATTTGTACATTTCAAATGTTGTAAACGTCACTGTTGTCAAACTTCTACGCGTCCTTTCAACACATTCTTGTGCCATGTTGTCACATATTGCAGCTTTGCAATGGACTTCCACATCTACAGGTTATGCTCCTAGTGTCCTTCTGTGCATCTGACATTCCCAGATGCTGCTACCATGATGTCAACAAATGCACATGGTGGGATAACGCTGCATGTGGTTATATTTAGAAAACATGAGCACATGGCAATCAACGCCAGATGTCAACAAAAGCGCATGCTGGCAGGGATGGTTAGGATAAAACAAAAGGGCACATAGTAAGATGTAGATGTAGAAAAAAACCCATCACATTCAGATGGGAAGTGAACACCAGACTCCTGCATGAAAGTCCAGGGTTTGTTGGACCCATCCACCAACCCTGCTGCCCGCCCTTTAAGCACTCTTGCAATCCCTATATTACATCTTTACCGGCAGCATTTCAACCTGGTGCCATCCATCAGCATATCATGTGGACGTGACAGGTCCTGGCCGCGTTCACAACTAATGCTGACTGTCTGCATGTTATGCTGCCACAGCACGTACCTTCTGCCTGTGTATAATAACACTGCGAATGGTTCTGTGCAGACGTATTCTAAGCTTACACCTTTCAGCAGCGTATCATGCTGATACGAAAGGTGGCTTTTAGCGTAGAGATCTTACACCAAAAGCACTGCAAAAGTAACAGTATTTGACTACTTCAGAATGAGTCCTTTATGATGGCATAGATACATCCAATGACAACAAAAGAGACGATGATGAGAAAGGTTGTAATATTGTACCTGTAAAAGGAGGCAACGTTGTTGACAGTGGAGGTCTCTACTGCCATTAAATACATCACTACTTGTGGACGGAGAACTCTTTTAACTGTTTTCACTACATATTATTAAATATCATTGATTCATTCCATTCTGCCATTATTCGATTTTCTTTGTCGTGTCCTGCGCTTGCTTGAACTATGCTATACTGCCTCTATCTGTATCAACAAGCTTTCAAGAAACATGCAAACGGACTATAGAGTATGGACAGAGGGCTCAATCTGTCTCCGTATGTACTTTTCAGCATAAATGAGCCCTTAAGTGTTTGACATTGAAAATTTCTGGGGAAAGACTCTTCCCCCTCCTTTCATATGTGTGGCCCCCAATATTGATATTAAAACTCTGTCCTTGGGTTCTGTGGTGTTCATACACTTACCTCGCTGCAATGAGATGACATGATTGGCATTGTTTAATGAATACCTCTTGCTGATAAATGTCCTCTTTAAGTGTGAGATCCTGGGCATTATGAGACAGATCGGGCTTATTCTGTGTTTCCTCTTGCACCACCAGCAAGGACAGACACTGCAGAGATGGAAAGAATGAAATGTAATGAATAATAAAATGTGTCTGCGCAGAGTCCAGACTTAGCTCTTTCCAGAGCATCAGAGCCTTAATGGAGAAAGACAAATTCACTGTGACACAGTGGAAAGCAAAAGGGAATATGTGTGTTCTGGGGCAGATGGAGACAAATGTGATGTCTCTGTTAGAGAGAAACTGAAACTGTCTTTAGAAATACTAGTAGAGGACCTTGACAATGTTTCTTTACGTCTGACAATCAATAAATAAAGTGCTGGAGGCAAAAACTGCAGGTCTACCATAATGAGCAAGATCACCCGTTCCTCAAAGTCCCCCTCAACTCAGCATGTTTTGTTTCACTTGGATGTTTGACTTTCTCCTTGCAGAGTTTGACACTAGAAGGCTGTTTTCTTTATACTCACCTCAAATCGGATTTTGAGACATGTACATTTGAGCATGATTTTGAGGCACTTTGCTTTACAGATAGCAGTCCACCACACCAACATACGATACAATATACACAACACGGCATAAAATCCATATCTCCTACACTGAGTGACTCTGAAAAAAGAAGGCACAATGGCACGCCACCCAGGGTTACTATTTATTTTAAATGAACAATAGCAGATGTAATAAAGGACAATCTGTATCTTATAGTGCTACCTTTGGGGACACTAAACCTCCTCCCTGATGACAGCATCTAGATTGAGCATGTAAAGGCCCAGACACCTCAAACCACTGGCTGTGTTGCACACAGTGTACAGTATGACTAGAGAGATTTAAGTAAGTCAAACTTCAATGGAGTTTCCTGGTCAAAAGCCGAATAATGGAAAGCCTTTAAGTGCAGCAACACTGATGCTAAAGCTGCTTACTGTGTGAGACAGACAGAAAGAGAGAGAGATGAAGAAAGATATGGGGAAAGGGGAAGAGAAGGTGGGTGTTTCTCAGAGTTATTCATAACTTACTCAGAACACAATATTTCTAATAAGCTTTACCAAACTACCTGACCTGTGGGTTAACCATGGGCCGTGAGACGACCTGTGCATCACTAGAGTCCTTGTATGAGATTCCCAGTGACCACATTATCACAGAGGTACACTGCAACAAATTAGAAGTGACAGAGGCAAAGTCACATTAGTTTTATGCACATTAATGAAGGAGCACAGCAGCATACAACGTAAATATGTAATATTCAATTATAATCATAATATTATGATTAAATGTGAAGTCATACATGACCAAATATGACAAATTTGCCCATTTGACCATATGTGAAACTTGAAGCGTCCTTCAAAAACTATATGGAAAAGAGAAAGAGAGAGAGGAGTGTAGTGGAAAATTTAGGAAAAAATGGACTTCCTGGTAAGTTTTGAGCTGTCACACACACACACACACACACACACACACACACACACACACACACACACACACACACACACACACACACACACACACACACACAGAGGGTTAGTGCATATGCTACCAAGCTAGCAGCCAACACTGTAAAACTATAAAATCTGAGAAGTTGATTTTACTTTTAAAAAATCTAGGAAACTGATTGCCTTATAAAATGTTTATATTGAATACTGAATTATATTTACTTAATTTTGTGAAGTTATTCCAACTTAAAAATGACTATTTCCATTAAATAAATCTTTCTAAGTTTTAACAACTTCAGTAAACCAAGTATAGTGTACTTTATATCTGCACTCTGCTGGTTGCAAACTGGTCAGTCATATCTGTATATTCTTTAAAATGTTTAAAATATAAAACTCTCTCCTGACTTCATCACTGGCAAAGTCCTGTTTGTGATAATCAAGTTAAGTCATTCTAATTTGGTTTACTGAAGTTTCTGACACTTAAAAAGAACAAGATTATTTCACTTGTCATTTTTAAGTTGCAACAACTTCATAAAATTAAGTAAATACAGCTAAATTTTAGGTAAACGTCACACTTATCTATAAATTACACATAAATTAAGATTAGTTATATTTACTTCCATTTTTTAGGGAATCGGTTACCAAGATTATTTTAGGTTAGATCAACTTTGTAGCTGTAGCTAACCAGCAAAGCCTGCACAAACAGTTCAGTGGTCAAAGGGGCACGACTACAGCAAGATCTACTTGTCATAGACCCGTGTAACCGCAGGCTAAATCTAAGCCCTTCTCTCTCCTCAAACAAAACCCATTGATTAGAAGAGACAAATTCTGCACTGCAAAGGCATGCGTGCAGCTACAACCCAGTGGGCCGATAAACTGAGGCTGCAGTATCCTTTCCCTTCAGGTAAACAACTGGCTGCTGAATCACTAAAACCAAATTAAATAGCAGTCATTTAGCTTCGCTGTATGTATTTGCCTCTTGTCAACATACCAGATGAGAGAACCAACAAAATCAATACACACACACAGAGCCAAGGAGGTTCTCCCGCCAGCTGGGCACAAAAGATTAGGATTGTGTTATTTGATCATTTTGAAATAATATTCCCATTTACAGTTTTAATTATGTAACTATGAGCACCAAGCCCTGTGTTTGGTTCACCATACAATGCAATAATACATTGTTAGCAAAGACTGAAGGAAAAAAAGAGTGCCACTGCATTTAATGTTTGAGAAGAGGTTTGTCTAAAAGCAATTTAGCTCAGGGATAAACAGTTTGTCTGAAGTGTCACTGAACTAAGCATTAAATATTGTCAGTTACACTAATAGGAAATCACACGGTCTCTGTGTACCCAGCATTGCACGACTGTCCTCATTTTTTGTTCCTGTATTACGGCATCACAAAACACAACTGTACATCTGTAGGTAGCGATAATATGTAAATATTTCTTAATTATTTTGTGCTAGATGTTGTTTGGTGAAAGGGGAAGTGATGACGTTAAAACTGCTGATGCGGTTAAGGGGGAAGGAGGGTGTTGTTACTTCCTGTCTAAAAACATCTGTTCACGTAGGTCTTGTCTGCTTGCCTGGCATGTCTGCACACACACACACACACACACACACACACACACACATAAACAAACATGGAAACAAAGTTAAGGTCTGAAATTTCTTCAAAATAATTTGCAACATTCCATCAGAGTTCATGCATTCAAATGCCAAATGAACAATGCGCCTCAGTGGGATTGCTTTCATCTAAAAATGGGACACTGCAAGTGTGATGAAGAGAAAGGCATTTGGGTGCTGAGCAGAGAGGCTGGGCATCGATAAGGCCTTGATCTTTCCCAAGAGGGTACAGTATGTCAAACCAGAATGGATGACTGAAGAACTTCCTCTGTTTCTGCCCATCATTTGCCAAATTAGTCATTCTATTTAATGACATCAGCTTTGAATTATTATCACTTTCTATCCAATTTTTGATGTCAAAATTGTGCTATCCACTCATTCATTCATTGAATGATTTAAAAAGGAAAAGTTCTCTGGAAATGTATGTCAGACTGAAAATGACAATTCGCCATTCACCCAAGCTTGATTTCAAATAAACAAGTGTGGCGTCATGGACGCTGGGTGTTTTGAGTCAATGTTAAGTTTAAAAATGTTTTTATGTTTCAGTATTTTGATAAATATGATCTAGGTTTGGTGTGGTTAACTGACTGCAGCCCACTCTCCTAGGAATTATGTTTATTCTGGACAATTCTGCACCACATTATGTACCTCTATTGTCAAAGTTCAGCAAATGCAGAAAACAGTGAGCCTTTTATGGTAGCTGTATTACATCTGACTTTTACAAAGGAGACTAGAGTTTGTGTTGTGGGCCATCACACAACTGAAGTCAGTGTTCACTCTACACTACTTGTTATTACACTGCAAGCTTCTATTGTGGACTGAATTCAAGTCCTGAATTCACAGCTATACATGTCCCAAAGTCATATTAAAAATACCCGCCTTTGTTGTTGTCAAACTCAGGGTAAAAAATATCCACTTTTGTCACTACAGACAAGGCTGGAGATATCCTAACCTCTCATTAAAAAATACCTGGTTTTATTGCTACAAAGGTGGCTGTACATGTCCCAAACTTTTGTTTAAAAAAACACCTACCTTTGTTGCTACAAACATAGCTGGAAATGTCCCAAAGTCATGTTAAAAAATACCTGCTTTTGTCATTACAAACATGACAGTATTCACGTCCCACACTTTTGTTAAAAGAATACTTGCTTTTGATGCTAAACATGGATGGACATGTCCCAAACTCAAGTAAAAAAAATCACTTTTGTCATTGCAGACATGGATGGAAATGGCCTGAACTCTTATCAAAAAATACTTTACTTTTGTCACTACAAACACTGCTTTTAATATCCTAACGTCTCATTAAAAAAATACTCCTTTTGGTCCGTCTCAACAGTCTGCTGTTTGAAGGTCTCACCTAGATCTCATGCCATTTATTATCCCCTTTTCCACCTGAGATTCAGCTCATATACAGGTAATATGAACTACACTGTATGTATAAAATATACAAATGTAAAAAATCAGTGCTTTGCACAAATTCAATGCCAAACTGTTTTTCTGGAGACTGAGCTGGTTGGTCACTAACAAGATGTGTAGCTCTTATGACAAAAGTGACCAATAAGTAAGATTTCTTTTGGTTACTGTGTGGGCTACACATGAGTTGCTGTACAGTTAACTAGCGTGGAAATCCAAACTGAAAATAAAATTTATTTGCAATTCTTTCCCACTCCTAACCAAGCTGTATTTCAACACTGATTGCTTGCACAAGCAAAATCCTGGCTGTATGGTGCACAGGAACATTTGCCCACCACTCAATACCCAGTTGTGGTGCTTTTCGGCTTCAGTCTTGCAATCTGTGCAGATGGTGTTGCTGCACTAATGACTCCTACTGGGTGGTTGACTTGCTTGTGCAGTGAATGCAAAAACAAAAATTGTATATGTAACCTAATGGGCATTGCAGGGTTCATCGTCTGAAACATAAGCCCAATTAAATGGAGGTGTGAGCAGTCCATGTGAGGCCTGGGCTTTATTCACATGGGCCCGACTTGAGGCTCCTTAGCTCCATTAGCAAATCACAGGCTGTTATGAAGCATCTGCATTATGGAGTTTGTGGACAAATGAGCCCCATCACATAGATATGTTGGCTAGGTCTTGCTTCTTGAATTACATAATATATTATAAATTATATAGATTATATTATCTCTATTCAAAGTATTTTTTTCTTCAAATCAAACAGGCCTACATGTATTTATATGGCTGGACCATCTGCCAACTCTGCCCAGTATTCTCAGTTTATGGTTTCAAGCTGGGTTACCATACAGAAACACACTAGTTCCATAATGGACATAGCCAATTTTTCACTTACACATCACATGACTATGTGTATTCACAGTAGACACACAGAAAGCACTGCGAATGAGGGAGATGCAGAGCAGCGTGGACATACAGAGAGATAAGAGCAATTTGACTTTTTATCCAGCTTTTATCAAGTTTTACACCATATGTACTTTTAAACCTTGGTCATTTTAACTATACTTTTTAACTGGATGAAGGATTTTAGTCATCGGACTTGGATTTTTAACCTGTTTTATGGACTTGCCTCGATTGACCACACGTGGAAAAGTGCACGCACCAGAGAGTTCACTTTTAAAGGAGGACATCCAGTGCCTAAAGTCGGAGCTTCGGGAGAAGGACTGGTTGTTGGACAGATTTGTCACCGTATCCGCTGCTAAAGCAAAGCATATCTCCTACTCCCAGTCTGGCTGTCGAACTCAATCGTTCTGCTCCTCAGTGTCATCTATCATCTCAGCTTCTGCGGTAACCCTTCCCTGGCTGCCCTCGACGCATGCCTGCAATTACACTGCCCACGTGGAGGGTCCAGCAGCAGAGGCCAGCATGCAAACGCTGAATGCAGGGGCACTGGGCCCGAACACCACTGCTGCTCCTCTGGACCCAGACAACACAGTGCCAGATGATCCGGAGGCTGGCACGGAAACTAAGCCCATGGCACCGGCTCACAGCTCCACTCCGAAGCCACCCAGCCATCCTAGACAGAGGTGGGGCGCTGTGGCCCTAAGAGTGAGTTGATTGGGGCAATCAACTTTATCTCCTTTAACCATCACAAACCGCGTGACCTCTCTGGTGGACATGGCTCCTGCCCAACCTGGCGATGTCCCAGCAGTCGTGGCTCCAGCGGCTCCACCCTGCACAGACTCCAACTGTGACCTATACTGGTTTAGCAGTGACTCCACCACAACTAGGAACCGCCGGAGGATGCTGCAGGAGGCTGTCAACAGATACTCAGGAGGTCCTCCCTGGGCTTGCAGACAGCACACGGCAGACTCCACTCTGGCGGCTCACACCGCTGCCAATCACATTGCTAGTGCTCTCTTTTGTACCGCACGGGTAAATCCTCTTATGGCTGGGTCATCAGACTGCCATGTGTCCAGCCCATGGTCATCACCTCCTTCCAGCGGGTCCTCCACCCAGCCTGGCCTCACCTCACCGTTACCTCCACCACCAGAGAGTCGCAGCCAAACCGGAGCCCTCGGCTGCCTCCACCACACCGCTGCTGTGGTCTGGGTTTTCGGCTTGGTTCCACTACCATCATCATCAGGGACTCCATTATCAGGCATGTGAAAACACAATCCTCCACCACTCTGTGTTTCCCTGGTGCCACCGTCAATTACATAGCTGCCAAGATCCGCGGTGCACTGGAGGCACACCCCTTGGTGAATATGGTGGTGGTTCATGTCTCTTTAACATCCTGCAACAATCCAGAATGAGAGTTTTCATCTCCGGTCCTGTCCTGACTTCAGGCCGCGGGATAGCGCGGTTCTCCAGGCTTCTTAGCCTCAGTACCTGGCTCTCCACCGCCTGCCGAGAGCACGGTGTTGTTTTTATTGACAATTTTAATCTTTTATGGGAACGCAAGGACTCTTTTGCACGCGATGGCCTCCATCTAAATCTTCGAGGATTGTGGCTGCTTTCTGCCAATACAAACTACAATTTTGCACCACATGGACAATCAGCTTGCTGCAAACCAGCTTTGCTTATCATCATCATTTTCATCATCCACCGCCTCACGTGACTGACTACCAACCTCACGTGATCCATGTACACTCCCCACTACCCTCCAAAGCGCCACTAACTCCCCCTGCAGTCAACCTACACTCAGTGACTATTTAATAATCCCAGTCATTATTACTAGCAGACAGAACACCAAAAGAACAAATGGAAATTTTGTTTTTATTGTATGAAGCACTTTGTGTTACAGTTTTGCTTGTATGAAAAGTGCTATATAAATAAAGTCTGATTGACTGATTGAAAAGCAAGGGGATCTATATTAAAATATCATGTTATAACCTGTGATTAGGGCCTAAATATAAATATAAAGTTTTAAAGTTTGATGTTCAGGGTGACAGTGGCATTCTTTTAACATAGTAAATAAGCTAATGGCGCAAACAAAAGATTGCAAATGTGCAGCAATCACAAGATGTGAAACGAAAGCCAGAGAGTGTATTGTATTAAGTTGCTGTGAGCCATAAATTCACCACTTCTTCACCTTACACTGCTGTCTCTCTCTCTCTCCCTCCATGCTGCTTGGCATATCCAGGGCTTCTTGTGCCAAAGAGCAGTTTGAAAGTCAAGAGTGCACACTGCGCAGCAAAATCTGGGGACCAAAATGTCCCCGAAGTACACTACACAGCACACTGACTGGCAAAAAAACAAACAAAAAACTGCTCAACTTGAAGCAGTCTCAGTCGACTGAGGGGTCTCCAAATGTTATTTCAATTCCGACTTTCAAGGGGTAGCCTTACTTTTTAATTTTAATTTTACAAGATCTTACAAGATGTGTATAAACTAGAGAGTATGGATCCCTCCAAAAATAGAGAGAAATAAACCTAAATAACACAACCTGACAAAGAACGTTTGAATAATATCACAATGTGAAATAGCATTAGTTGGTTTCCTGTCTTTTGTAGGTTAAGTTAATATGCAGCACGCTTGCTTTAAGGTTCAAATCTTTTCACATACACTGTATGTGTTAAATGGTTTCCACGGGTTTGATTGGATCACAGCTTTGCGATCAGGCGTGGGATCCCCCTCAATAGACTTTACAAGAAGGCTGAGAGTTTCCAGGAAACAAGCTCCACGTTTAGTTTATGTGTCTGAGAAGCAGACTGTAAACACAGCAACATGGCTGCAGACAGATGACATCATTTCCCTGTCAGTGAGTCACACAGGTGCTCCCTCCAGAGAAGAAAGGCGCATCGCGTTTCAGTGCAAATTGTCAGCTCACAGCATGAAGTGAATGGGGAATGTACAGTAAAGCACAGAAAAAAAAGTGTTTGCTCTGGTTAACTGTGAAATGGCTGTGATATGGGAAATGACTCAAACATATTCAGAATGTGTTGGTTCTCTGGTACTGCAGCAACAACATCCGAATCAGGAAGTGAGGTATTTTTCTCAAATATTGTTATAAATATTGTTAAACTTTGTTTAAAGCTACGAGGTGGGGTTTACCGCATCATTTTATTTCATGATGGTGTCAGATTAGTTAGTCACTTACAGTAACTGACTGTAAAAAAAATATTCATTTGTTCTGGATGAACTCCTCATTTCCACATAGCTCTGTGTACAGTACAATGCATGACAAGTAAGTCCATTCATTCCTGTAAGAACCTCCAATCTCTGATGGGTTTGCAAAACTCAACCCTCTGTTTTGTGTTGTATGTTATGCACTTTGCCTTGAATATTTTGAAAAAAAAAAAACACTAACTTTTGGGCAGATTATTGACAGACCATATGTTACAATGCCACAGGAACTTACGTATGTAAAAACAATTAAATAGTTAACAGATAGATAAATGTAATACAGCTCTGTTTAGCCAATTCATCTTTTCTAAGAGCAAAGTTTGACAGCTTAGTTAGCTAACATTGGTAGCATGCTGGCTGCGTAACATATAGAATGCATACATGGTGGATCATATGTCTGTAACACCCACCAACGTAATAACAGCCCACAAACTTAATAAACCACAAATGTCATAGAAATCTGCAGCTTTTAATGTAATTATCCCACAAACATAATAACTTCCCCACAAATGTAATAGCAGTTGACTATTAAAAACATAATACGTAATTTCCCGCAAACAAAATAGTGAATACATTTGCAGGAATTTGCTATGTATGAAGGAAGATGAAAATCTTCAGCTGTCAAAATTGTCATAACTTCCCTGAATATTTGTATTAAACAGCAATATCTGGTTCGACCGATGGGTACAGCCATGACATATTGTTAAAAATATGATTCAATGTACAAGGTTGTCTTTACAGCATCAGAATATTTAATGATAGCATCACAAAAGCTAGTCATTCACAGTAACTGACTGTAAAATAATAATTTGTTCTGAAAGAGAAGGAGTCATCTATGGATATTACAATTAATTTGTCTCTGCAGTTTTAAGCTTAAATTCTTATCTCCAGTCTTTATTACTTTAGTTTACCTCTTTGGACCTTGATAATGTATTAAAATTAGACAATATAGGAAGATTAGAGGTTAAAATTTGTAATTTGCGGACTTCTGAAACTTGCAATGAGGTGTCACAAGTCGACACTGCTTTATTTGGAGAGGTCACAAGTCAAAAACGTTGTCTTATATGATTAAAAACTTTAGGATAACTTTAGGCTTGGAGTGTTGTTCAGACAAAAGAATCAATTTGATCATCTTGAGCTTAAGAAAATTGTCCCAGGTACATTTATTTTAAATAATTTATTGTCAGATTTACCAGTAATGAACCAAATTACTTGCAGCTCTAATTTCACAATAATATGGATGTGTATTATCTATCAGTGGTCATCTATTTCTAATGATTGCCCTCTGATCGACCTTAATGAACACAGCCCAGCAGGAATTTGTTTGCAGTAAAGACAGTTTTGTGTGAGATGCTTTGACAGTCAAAACGGACTCAATGCCGCCACCTCATGACACATTGAGTAATCATAATATAATGAAAAGATGAGCATCGTCAACACAATGTGAAACCAAGTTGCACGTTCTTTTGAGTAATCCAGTTTTCATGCAACTGTGGAACATGAACAGATATTTTCCTCAGTTGGACGACTGGGTGGAGACTCTAAACAGAATGATGTATCTCTATGTCCGTAACCAGAAACACATATAAGATGCACTGTCTGTACCTGCTCTGTGAGCCAGCAGTTTAGTCAGACCGGGCTTTTCTGCCTGCAGTTGCAAAATGCTAACTCTGTCCTGATTACCATACCTGCTGCTGGAAAGATCGTTTTTCACATTTTATTTTTCTACTTTGCCAGCGTGGTGTTTGAAATCAAAATGGACCACCCCTCCTACTCTCGTGAACAAATTGGCTCTGCCGCAGCATCTTACTTCCATTTCAAATGAAAATCAAATGCAAGTCAGATTCCCCCACTCTGCCTCCCTTCATGAATATTACATCTGTTTTCACACACATTTTTCAAGACATTTATGTTTTAAAGTGATTTTTAAGCTTAGGTTCTTATCCAATTCATGTTTATTTTTCTTCCTTAAATGATGCCTTTTGGAGATGTGCTCCTGCAGGCCAGAAACAAGAATCTCTGCTGGGATGGAGCCGAGTTAAGGCGATTGTGCCAAGACGAGGTTTGCAATAAGAGGAGGACTTTTTTATGTTGTTGTTGTTGCAATGCACTGTTCCTTTGTGCAGACACCCTGAGTGATGTGGTTGTAAAGAGGCCTGGACAGAGTTCTTTATCATAGGTCTATGAGACTTTCAGAGTCTCTCCAGTAATCAGGTCCACATGCCAATAGTGATGGATTCTACTCTGCGGCCCAGACAACACACACATACAAATCAGAATTTACATGCCGAGATCTTTCTTGATCAATAAACATTTACCCCCGAGGAGAGACTGCATCTGCAGGCCTGTCTTTGTAATCAAATCAAACTTTCTGTTGATACATGAGAAAATGCATAAATGGGATGACCTCACAGCAGATATTTTCTGTCAATGCACATAAACAAAATCTCCTTTTGTCACATCAGCGTGTATACTTTTAAATCTTAGCGCAGACAAGAATCGACCGCTAGACACAGACCAAATGCAGGTAGAAGTGGTTGCGGCAGCTGCCAGAATTAGAAGTATGCTAATGCCATCGCTGTAAAATACAGAGATCATTTTAATCAGTTAGCTGAAAGCATTTGCGTCGCTGATTAAGCCACAGAGGAAAGCAACAAATAGCCCTGCTCCTCAGGTTGGATGAGGAGGAAGTTGCCCTATTTCAGCCTTGACAGATGTCGGAGCACGCCTGCACGCTGCTGGACTGCTAAAACTTTGCAGACAGGCGCTTGATATTTCACATTCGACCTCAGTGCAGCTCCATAGCAAGTAATGTAATACATGTTTGACTGCTGGACTATGAGAGAACAGACTCACGCTGTGACACAGATTGGAGTTCGAATTGTGAAGAGCCTTTGTGCAGGACCAGCAGTTTGAGCAATCTCCAGCTGTCCTATTTTATATCAGTAATATTTGTTTTTTATGTAAAACATATTCATCCCCTGCCATGCTTCCTCAAGTAATCATTTTAACACTAAGGTGAACGGATTATTGCCAGAAATGGACTTTGGGAAATGGACTTGATTATTTTTCTGTATTTTTCTGTCATTATTATTTTAGGTATGAATACCAATGTGTGTCAATTTAGCCTCTGCGAACAGAAAAATAATCCCTCACATGCTCAAAATTCTTGCATATTTCAGAGTGCTGCTGCTTCTCACTGAATTTGTTTGAGCAGTGCTATCTCATCCGTGCAGCCGGGGGGAAAGCAGATAGTGTATCACCTAAAAGCAGGGAGATTTTTTTGATTCACTTACTCCCCTCTGTCTGAGGTCAGAGGTCAGAGTCAGCCACAGGCCAGTAGTTCTAGAGCTGGTGGGGATTTAGTGACACTCCCAAGGTCATCTTGGTAAGATTGTCTCTTGCAGAGTCCTCTGGAATTAAGGTCGGTAACCCTGCTCAGTGTGCCACCCTGCTGGCCAAAAGTCACCCCAGGTACACTTCTTCTAAATATACCCCAGCAATATCTTGCATTAATTATTATTCTTTCATCCACTGAGTGTCTTGAGTTTGTAACTTGTTTTTTAGAAAGGATGGTAATTGCTCTGCAAAGTGTCTAAAAGTCAAAAGATTATGTTGGGCACATTTCATAAACATACAAGATTTTCTTCTGGTGACTGGACTTGATTAAATTTAAATCTTTATTAAACAATGTTGGTTTGCATAAATATCCAATGCAATGTCAGATCTGTTCTTGGCCATGTAGGACCAAGTGAGTCACATTCATCCCACTGCATACTATTGTATCTGTAATTACAGAGGGTACATCCTCATATTTTCATTTGGAGTATTTATGGTAAATCGTGAAATGCTGCCACAGTGCCACCTGCTTTGTGTCCTTCCTCTCTCCCCCTCTCTTTCTCTGAATCCTTGCGAAGGTTTGAATGTTTCATGACTCATCATTGAGGTCACCCTGCCCCTCTTCATCCCCCTTCCCTCTCTGTCTCTCATCCCAGTGGCCCACAATCTCTGAAAGTTCAGTTCTCCTGCTCTCACTTTGTATGAGGCAAGTCTAATTAGAGTGAATTATTTGGCTGATGGTCTGTGAAACACATTGCGGCAATTATCAGTGTACTATAAACAGACTGTTATCTGTGAAATCCCTCTGCCTGGGAGCAGACGAGGATGGAGGCGTGATTAATATGCAAGGAAACCAGGTCACAGATAAAACTATCCATCGGTCAAACTGGAGACTCCTACGGGGGGGGGGGGGTTGCTGTGGTCTCCGCTTTTGATTCTGAACAGTGTCATTAAGTGTATTACTGACTATTTGTTAAAACATTTAAAAATACGCATTTTTATACAGAGGCAATAAGCTGTAGCTAAACAGGCTGTGAATGTTTAGTCAAGGATTATGTTAATCCTTTAAAGGTTCTATCAATATCATTTATTTAATAATTAACTTATAGTTGTATTTGTTTAAGGGCTGGTAAACATCTGTTTTGAAAGGGACGCATCAACAACCACGGTAGTCATCCGCCATCAAATCATTAAATTAGTCGGAGTGACTCAAATATGTCTCTAATGGCAATGCAGAACAGAGAAAAACAAACACAAAATTGTCTTTACAAAGGCTTGTATAATGGATGTCTTCAGTTACACTTTTCAGAGTTAATCCTCTCATAACGCAACCTGTTATCATTCCCAGATGGTCAATTACCAACGCTTTGCCATGCCCCCTCTGCTTCATATACTGACACACAAGGCATCTTTAAGCATCTGCATGTAACGCACAGCTGTCTCCGGGTGAGAGATGTTGTAACATGTAGTTAACACTGTCAAACGGTCACAGCGGGGTTAGGCAACAAAATACTTTAAGGTTTAAGGTTTTTTAAGAAGATCATGTTTTGTGTTAAAATAAGTATGTTACATGGTGTAAATCAAAGTATGTCACGTACATAAGTTACTTAACATTATGAACATTATGTTCATACGCTTTTATCACTGGTCTGAAATTAACTCATTGTAGGTAGATACCAATAATAAAATAATAAAATCGGCCATTATAATAACTGGAAGCTGCAACAGTGAGTGAGCAACTTTACAGGCCTGATAACAGTAAAAAAGGGAGGAAAGGGCTTGAGTAATGATACGTTTTTCACTGAAGAGACAGGAATCACTCCTAGACGACAACACCATCATTAAAGTTCATCCTCCTACTCCGACTGGACAGTAGTCTGACTCATCGGATATAGACTATGGCTATAAACCTCCCACTGGCTGGCTATTTAGGCCAGTACCCCCCCCACCCCCTTTGCTGTCTGCATGTACAAAATTCTCTTCGTTCGAAAAACAACAACAATTATCTCCTAAGAAACAACTTTAATGCTAAAAATGACAAGTTTTGATGACGATCGTACAATGCGGTATGCCAGCTTTGCTCTTTAGATGAATTATTGTTAAGATCTACAACCACTTAAACAGCTTGTGAACGCACCCTGGAAAAGCCCAAACTCAGTCTGCAGGACACATCCACTTGAAATGAATTAACCACATCTTTTAACTCTTGCAGCAGCATGTGCCAGTGACACTGATGAAAGTAATGATCAGTTTCACTTCACACAAATATCTGTGATATTGTCATAATGATCTGCAAGAGCCACAAAAAGCCAGCAAATCGTCTGCAGTTTTAATGGGTCCAGGGGCTCCTCCAGAGCTAAAGTATAGTTAGGCTTCACCTCCAGGGCACCCGTTATCAAATTATGTTTGTCTTTTTTCTCATTAAAAGCTGAATCACACAGTGCTCACCTCCCCACGTGCAAATCTTCCATCAAAGTTCCTCCCTACACAAGTTCCTCTCCACACTATTTTGCCACAGCACCATCGCTACATCCTGGACTTAGCACTGCCCATGACCATTTTAAAGATATTCAAATAAGCCAGAGCATTTTCCCCCTATACCAGAATGATAATGGCTTTAAACCAAAGAATATAAAAATGAATGGCCATAGTATGAAGTATTTGGAAACATGATTGGAGCTGTGGAGATGAATGAAGTGAAGGATTGGATCTGGCTTGAGGCCAAGGACACTATCAGCAGACAGTCTGTCACTCAAGCAGCCCCAACCTTAAGTATATATAATTTGGGGTTTTTAACCTCAACGAGTGAGTTATAAAAACTAAAAAAAGATCACCCCATGTACAGTTGTCATGGATGTTGAAATTAGCTGTAAACATGTTTATATCTGCTGAAACGTTTGGTATTTTAAAATGGGGGTCTATAGGGATTTACTTTGTTATGGAGCCAGCCTCTAGTGGCCGATTGTTCAACTGCAGTTTTCAGCACTTGGCTTCATTTTTCAGCATCGGAGGTTGACACTTGTCCCAAACCTGTGTCTCAAGTTGAAACAGTGCAGTCTGGCTATGCAAGACCAGCTGGGCAGAAACTGGTTCAAACTAACACATCAAAACTGAGTTATAAAGTATTGTAGAGATAATCATGTGCAACTTTAATTTTGGGCTGGACTTTTACTATAATGTGGGTCCCTTTGACTCCTTAGTAGTGTTTATATTGAGTTATAAACCTAAATGTCCAACCTGTAGAAACACCTTAGATACCAGGAACATCGTTCCTCTTGCAGTAGCTAAGAACAGCTAAACTCATGATGTTATAGAATAATAACAATGTTTACTTTGCACTTTTTGTTTTCATCGCCAGCCCACGATACAGCAGTTCATCTTATTAGTGAGTCTGAGTAGCTCTTGCTCTAGTTAACACAATTCATTTGGGTCTCATTAAAGTGTTTATAATGACTAAAGAAGCGACTTAATGTGCTGCTGTAGTGACCTGTGATAGTTGAGAACATCATTAGCATCACCAGCAGTTTAAGTGTAGGCTGATCCTGGCTGATTACCATGAATGTGCACAAATCCATTTAAAAACCTAATGAACATCAAGTGAAAAGTGGCTTGTTTACAGTGTGCTTCTTATTGTAATTACATCCCATATAAAGTAAATACCTGCACACAATATGTAGTTTCATTCACTGTGAGAGAAAAAAAAGATACTACAGGTGGGTTCACATTTATGGATCCAACTCCTCATTATTTCAAACTGACCCTGTGAATTTGTATGTCATTACTTTTAATGACTTGTGCTATTTCAATTTTAAAAAAAAGGTAAATTAACATCGCTACCATGAGTATATATCAGCGGCCTTGTCAAGTTTTAATACATCGTATACCCAATTTGCATTTTGGGAATTAAACGATCACTGACCTGACTCTAATTTAGTTATGATTCTATTTAATTTATTTAAATGAGCAAGTTCCAGAAATACAACAGAGGATATGCCGCCCTGTCATTTACTGTAAGCCATGTTAGATTTACAAATGATCTGCTCAGTTTTGATTTGGTGGCTCATGCTAATTACGTGTTCTTGCAGTCTGAAAACAAGTCTAAAAATAGACCATCTATTAAGTGCTGACTGCAAAATCAAAGAAAGGTTAAGCAAGTTCAACAGATAATGATGTGAGTGTGTCTGTGCCCCGACAGAGAGAGCAACTTTCTGTATCCATCACCTCTAAACCTCAACTCAAACAGCTTCATATAATTTAAAGTTCACCCACATTACACTGATGATGTCCCACATTCATGGGTGGATTATGAGACAATGGGCCCCTGGGCACAGATATGCAGAGGGCCCTGCCACCTCTCCTACACAGGGGCAAGACACACATACTCTGTGGTTCTGTATCTCTTTGTCGTCATTATGCATCTTCTTTTGTGTTTTTTATGTCTCTGAGGTAGTTTTGTGTGTTTGTCTTTTGTGTGTCTTTGTTGTCATTTTGTGTTTCCTTTTGGTTGTTTTGTGTCTTCTTGTAGTTGTCTGGGTGTCTTTGAGGGAATTTTGTGTCTTTCATTGTGTTTTAGGTCTATGTTTTGCCTAAATTTGTTGTTAGTTGTTTGTTTTGTTGCTTTTAGTTATTTTCTCTTTGCAGTTTGTTTGCATCTCTCTGTTGCTTTTTTCTGTCTTTCTGTAGCCATTTCAAGTCTCTTCCTGGCTAGTAGATGTTTATTTGACATTTTACAGGTGAAGGCCAGTGGGGCCCCTGACATTTTGGCCCTCTGTGCCATTTTCATGGTTGCAGAGCTGACTATGGTAAGAATTAGTCACTCTGTGCAGCATCCACTTTTGATGGCCTTTCACTGGAAAGGCTGACAATGTCTTGCTAAAGAAAGCATTTTTTTGTTTGTTAATCTCAAACAGCTTGGCAACCATAAGGCATCACGTCATCCGCTATCACTTCCACCTCACGTGGAGAAAGTCAGCTCATCAACATGTAATCAGGGATATGTCAGTTAATAACTGATAACTATGTCAGTTAATAACAGATGTGATCCCAAGCTGCAGCTTCTGAAGCTGAAAAATGAAGCACACAGAGAAGTGCCTTAAACTGCTGGCTCCAAAACATAGTTAATCCCCACAGACCCCCATGTTAAAACGCCCAGCTTGAGAAAAAAAAAAAAAAGTTTGTTGTCTCTACAGCCAATTTCAACTTTAATGATAACTGTGTGTGGGGTGTTTTTTTCTCCATAACTCAATGGTTTACATTTTATTAAGGCCCTCAATCCTCCACAGCTCCTACCTCTCTCCAAATATGGTCAGTTTGGGCTCCACAAAACCAAGATAAAGACATCCGAAATGCCAAACTCAAGGCTTCAAAATGGCAGTCCACAAACCAATGGGTTTCATCAGAGTAGCTACATCCATTACATATAGTCTATGGAATATAGAGTCTGTATGAAAAATCCAAATATAATCGATTTATGGTTTGCAGGAAAGTACAATGCCAACATTTTCTCATGGCGACTGGGCTTGACATGTAGGTTGCCCTTTAAGAGTGAATGTGAGAGTGCAAGTTTTTTTACCTGTCCTGTATGCATTAACCTTGATAGACTGGCGACATCAGATCAGGGCATGCTGGGACAGACTCCAGCAGCCCCCCTCCCCCTGAAAGTGTAATGAATGGATATTAATTCCCAGCATGTAGCACCCTTGGTTAACTTTCTCTGGGAGTAAAAGAGTGAAAAAGAGTCAGTAAAGGAGTTAGCACACTGAAGCGAGACTATGTAACTTCCTCTTATAAATGAATGGTTGAATTTAAGCCAGAGTCCCACTGTGATGTCAGAAATTATCTTTTTCAATGTTAATTAATTAAAGCAGCATATCTCATAATATATTCCCAATAATATATCTCTAATGCAGCCTGTCTTTTTACAGTGTATCAATTTAAATGTTGCTCTATTACAGCAGCACTATACCTGGTGATTCATAGCCACAGACATGAGAGGCCAAAGGACAATGGCAAGTTGTACTATTCACTCCCACATACTCACACAAAACTATATCAGCTAGCCTATCATTGTGCGTTCAAAGTGTTCACAGTGATAAAGGTCATTTTTAACATGAATGCAATATGTATAGACTTTAAAAAAATCTATATTCTTCCTGCATCCATCCTTTGTGTAGGTGCTGCACTTTTCTCCCACATACCAAAGTCTTGCAAGTCGAGAAGTGCAGACTGCAGACTCTAAATTGCAAAAATGAGTGCGAGTCAAAGAGTGTGTGTGTGTGTGTGTGTGTGTGTGTGTGTGTGTGTGTGTGTGTGTGTGTGTGTGTGTATGTGTGTGTGGACAATGACCTGTGAAGAGCCCTCTGCTCCTGTCCAGTTCATGCTGGGCGAGGCATCAGCCCACGCTTACTGAAGAACATCTTTAGAAAGAAACTCCAAAACAAACTTTTACCTAATAGTGGAAATTCAGATATTAAACAACAGTTCAGCTTGACATCTTTCTTCCCGACTCCTACAGTGTGATACAGACACGTCAGGCTGATGTCCTTAAGCCTTAGCCACATTGGAAATAATAAATGTCTGTCAGACAAATAGAAATAACCACAATAACTAATGAATGTCATCATTGATATTTATCGTCTCTGGCTCTGATTGGCATTAATGGAAACACAACATCCGAGTAAATTTGCTCATTTTAGCCCTGTTACTGGCAAGATACAATGATGTACCACCACAAAATACCATCCCTCTCCATCCAAGCCGCGCTGAAACATCAATCCATATTAGTTAGCAATGAGCTTGAAACAGATTACTAAAAAGAAGAAACCACCACAGGCGTTGATGCTGCTTTCTACTGTTTACCTCTTAACCTGTGTTCAGGGCTGTCCATGATGTCAACAACATTTGGTGTGTCACACACCTAAAAATCTCATACTTGTCTACTGTAGAGCCATGTACACAGCTCTGCTCTACTGGCAGTAGTGTGCGCCAGCAAAGATGTTTTTCTGTAAGCCAACCCTGAAGCTAAAGTTGCCTTAGGGATTTTTCCATTGGATTTTGGATAACTGCAGAAAATAAAGTTACAATGTTTTGCAGTCTCATTTAGCCACTTGTTAGCAACCCTCTTTTAAGACACACAAAAGCTTCAAAATTTACAAGTGGGGTATTTATTGATGGATTTAAAGTCGTAGAACAAAACGTGAAAGTCTCTTGCTAGTGTTAAACCACAGACCTTGTTTAAGGCTTCTCACTGAAAACCCATTCAAAAACCCCTCTGACTTTGAGAGGAGGGGACTGGAGGTGCTGGAGGTCATTACTGGGGTCTTCTATGGGGAAGGTGTCTCTAGCCTATTTTCAGCAGGTTTACCCATGTTTAAAAAAGTTTTTTTGGAAAAGGGGTATTACTGTCATGCAGCTTTCAATTGGCTATAGTCCTCATTAAAAAAATCTCTCAGTTCTTTGGAAATCCAGAAAGGCAAATCACTGATAAAGTTGTTTCACAGTTCAGACACATTGTATCAAGCAGATGGAGTGGTTTTGTTGAGCTGGAATCTGCTTTGAAGTTTTTGGTCATTTGATATAGTAGAGTCTATCCATACAAAGTTGGAGAAGTTATAAATCAGGTCGATGAGGTCACACATTTAACACTGGTGGATCACAAAACTTGGTGAATGATGCCTCATTCTTTATATTTTTCAGATTACATTTGAACTTGAAAAACATCTATGCAAATCACCTCCATAACTATGCATTTCAAATGCTGCCCTTGTTGAGATGTATCAACACAACATCTTCCCTGTGGTGGAAGGAGTGGTGTTTTGCCCTAATTAACCCACTTAGATTGTATCCGAGGCCGAGATTAAACGATACCTTTCATTCTGTGCCAGCAGTCAGCCTCATTTGTCTTCAGGACACAATCTTCCCCGTTTTAAGTCAAGGGTAAAAGAACAACACACTGGGTGGTTTACCAATTGTATAACTCGGAGTCTGGCCAACTGAGGCGACACAGGACCGAAGCACGTCAGAGCCCGCTTATGAATCGATGACTTGTGCATCAGTCTGCCAGTTTCCTTCTGCTCTTTTTGTTTCTTTGTCTGTGCATGTGGAGAGAGCGGAGGGGGGGGGGGGAGCATCATACAACGTGATTTACTTTCAATGGAGCAAACCGCTATCACAAAAAACAGGAAATTAGATAGGTGAGGCATTCTTCTCCTCTTCAAAAAAGTCCATCTTTGGTATTCATGTGAGCCCATGAGGGACCCATCGAGGTTCCTCCCTCCTAATATTCAGGAGGATTAACTCTGGGTGTGATAGAGGACACCCTTCATTTCCCACATTCCTGTTATAAGAACTAATTAACAGGCAGCAAAAACATTCAGCCTCAAATATTCATTCTATTCAATTCAAAAGACTTGCAGAGACCACTCATCCTGAAAATGTCAGTTTGTGCCCAATAGATTTTTTTTGTGCAAAGTGAATTAGTCAGTACTTCAAACTGTGTGTCAGTCAAGCACTTGAGTAATGAATAAGTAATTCAGGTGTTTGCTATCTAAAGGAGGAATAGATCAGTTGCAGAGATCTTCAAAATGCAGCCATATCGCTCACTGACAGAAGAAAGGAGCACAATCAATAAATCAGCTTTAAACCTTTAATCAGAATGTCTTTTTTTCAGCACGGACTTTCTGACAACTGATAAACAAGACGGGTTTTGCATGCAGTTGATAATGTTTGCGGGACTGTTCGACTGATTTAACAATTAACTTTTCACCCCACACCAAAGGCTATACTTAGAGCTTGTCAGCTTTTGACCACACACTTATACGAATTAAAGCAATCCAGATATATCGTTAAGCTTTCAACAAACTGTAATGAATCTTTCCTGCCGTTTCCCAGACTTCTATCACATGTGGCTGTTTTAGATTCAACTCACAGAAAAGCGAGGGTAGATAACAAGCAGAGACTGATCCTCTGTAAGTTAACTGATTAAGAAAACCGGCCTCTGAGTCAAAACAACAGATATAAAGTTTCCATATTGAACCTTGCTAAGTGTGGTTTGCTCTACAGAGAGATATGTTTGTGCTCCAAGCACCGCTGAAGTAATTTTAATTCTATTTATGGGAAAACTTTATGCAGTTTTGATAGGAAGACATTATAAATTGACTGTAGAAAATTACAGAAACAGATGTGTGGGTGCTGTAATGTTATGGATGCAACTTGAAAATGATTAAGCCTAAAAACTTTATCTCATAAAAATGATAAATGTTGGATTGTTGAATCTGAAATGAAAATAGGACATCCAAAACTGTTTTGAAGTTCCTTAAAGGTCAAATGTATAATCACAGCTTTATTTATCCAGAGATTTATTGGACCAAATATATAATCCATCAATCAGAAAATTATTAATTGAGGTTTTCTAATATGAGGCCTGTCATTATATGACAGAGAAAATTTATGATGTGTTATACAACAGCTAAAAATAGTTTGATTAATTACAGTACAGAGCTATTATACTACATAGCATTGGGGTTGCCGCGAAACAGTGTTTTAAATTACAATTAATGCAAATGGGTTAAGTTTCTAAAAACGTACTTTTAATTACAGTCAAACATCTCTTTGTCATTATTCCCACAAAATTTCACAAGCAAAGTTTAACTGTGTCAGTAAGGGTTTGGCCACTTTTAGAAAATAATTATGAACACAGCTTTGTTAAATCATCTGATGCTGCTTTGGTGAACTCGTTCACAAACAGTTTGTTACCTACACATCCAGCAGTTATAGCGGCATTCATTTAGAGTCGTGTTTCTGGCCACCTGATGAGTGGAAGTCCAACATACCACTCACTCTGTTTTGGGCGTTTAGGTGTTTTGAGCATAAACATGACTTTTTCCTAACCATAAGCAAACAAAGGTTATGTCCTCATTGATTTCAGAAACGTACAATGCCAAATTTATCTTGGTGATTGGATCGCCCAAAACAGTGAAATTGTGGGCTGGACAGATAAACAATGAGCTCAAACTCACTATATAGCTCTGTAAAGTTGTGGGAAGCAGTAGATTCAGATGTCACATTGTTTTTTGGGGTTTTTTTTTTTGTAATTTCATACAATGTTATCATAAAAATACTGATTACTGCTGCTTTGTCTTTGTGTCTATTTGAGTGCAGTGCAACAAGCATTAAAAGACAAATAAAGTTTATATGAAAAACTCGCATTTCTGGCCACCTGACAAATAAAAGTCCAATAGTCTTTCCTTTTGGCTATGTTTTTGATCTTAATCAAACTCCAGAGGAAATATCTGGCTGTGTAGCTAATAAATATTCCACTATGTTCACCCCCCAGCAAACTGTTTTGGTTTTGATATCAGGCGCATCATTTTGTTTTTACTGAAAACAGCAGCCTGCGTTGCCTTGAAACTAAGCCGATGAGATATGACAGAGTGGACCAAAACATTACAGCTATTGACTGTAAAACCAAAACAATGACCTAAAAGACACTAAAATGCTCTGTAGAGCTGGTGCTAACTGCAGATTTGGGTAATAATTCTCTCTGAGTTTGTCACTGCATCCCCTTTCAAATTAACATAGTCATTTGATGGACTGTTTTTACAAAAATAATGCAAAATGCAGCTTTAAATGCAAATGAGCAAAATTAGGCCAAGAAATAATGTTGATACTCACAGTTCCATGTTGTATCTGAGTGCAGTTTGCTTTTAAAAGGTAGCTTTCTTTATTATGCCAAACCCCTCTGTCCCCTGAAGAGAAATAAGTCAGTATGAAAAATGAAAGAGAATAATCTGAAGTATATTACAACTAAAACTCAACTTAACTAAACTAAAAATAAGTAATGTTTGGGTGCGTTGTGGTGCATATCGAGCAGATGGGCTTTCAGTTTGATCCTGTTTGAAATTTAAACTGGGTGCTCGGGGATTTTAAAGGATAAAGTAAGGAGAAACGTCCAATGTTTAGTCAGAGATTTTGCCATCCTTCATTTGAAGGTTAAACACATTAATATGCTTCAAACAAGAATAAGTGTGCATAAAATATGTTCACTTAAATCTTAAGAAAAAGAAGTTCAAATAACAAATGATGAAAAAAAATACAGATATAAAATTCACAATTGCTCTGTGAAAAGTGTTTAAAGGGCTAAATTTGGAATTATGCCCCGCTTGTTTTTTGTACTTTGTTCATCGTGAGGGAAAAGTTGAAACAAAAGTGTTTTTCATGCTTGCTATAGGGCCAAATCGTTGCTGTAGTCTTTTTGATCTAGGAAGGAGTGCGTGTCCTAGAAAGGATCTCCACTGGGAGAATCTGGAACGCCTTGCGCTGGTATGTGAAAACATGAATAGAAAACACGCCGTAGTTGACTGACGGCTGCCTAAAGGTGAGAGAAGATGCTCAGACACTCAAAGGTTCAAACCCTCAGACTGGATGGGAAAATGTGGGCAGGGTAGGTGAGGAGTTACACTCTCCTCACCCTCGACTCTTGGCACTGATCATCAAGAACACATCCCATCACTGCTAAAAAAAAAAAAATCCCATTTCATATTACAGGCTGGTGTCACTGCTGTACTCCTTGGCAGCGCATTCTTGCCAGTCAAATGATGAAGCCTTTGAGCTGTTTTGAGGAAGTTAAGTGATGCAACCTTCTATCTCATATGCTGAAATGTGGCAAGTCATGTAGATGAAGCACACATATTCTCTCAGATGTTGGGGTGGGGGGACGAGGGTCTCTGCTGACATTATTGTTTCAACAACACAGGATAAAAGGCTGCGAATGTGTCTTAAGTATTCACCGAGTTTCACTGACCGGCGTCGACACCGGCGCGCCTCATTCCAGTCTGACGTGCCTCCGACAAGATGAGAGAGGGAAACATTTGCACACCTGTCACTCCTTCAGTCATAAAAAGGGTGAGCCTGCTGTTGTGCATCAAAGGAGGGCGCAGCATCCGAAAGCTCTGAAAATAAGTTTATGTGATGAAGCAGGAGATATTTGAGATTCAGGGGCAGAGATGGGGTCTGTGTGCTGAGACAAAAAGTGTGTGTGAGTGTGTGTGTGGCTAGAAGAAGTCTAAAAGTGCTAGGAATAACACAGTCATCAACGTTTGATTTCTATAGTAGATAATACACACAATCCAAACAGCACGTGCAACAAATGCCATGTAAAGAGCTGGATTTTACATACAGGAGTTTTGATTACACAGAGCTCGCAACCTCTCAAAGGAATTACGTTTAAGTGTCTACAAATAGCTAGAAGTCGCAGTGCTAATAAATAAGCCACATCTGCATTGTTTGTGCCTCCAACCTCACTGATCAAATACACAATGAAATGAAATGATCAATCCACAAATCTGGGAATTCAGAAAGGTAGTTTGGATTTTTAATAAGTGGGACTGTATGAAGTACTTTTCTAATGTCAGTGTATTACATACAGTAGATGAAAGTCTGCACAATTTTTTGACCTATGATTTAAGTTTATTTTGGAAAAGACCGCATGCATTTAACAAACTGAAACTGTAAATTTCCTGTGAAAACAGAAATTTGTTTTGAAAACACACAGTGCATGCAACAAGCGTAAATTGACACACTGTCCCTTAACGTCCAAAACTGATGCAGGAAGGGAACTCAGTACGTCATATTTTGACCTGCCGTGCCCCTGACCAAGTGTTGTTTTTAAAGAGTTGGAGGTGAGACTGTGTTAGATGGAAAGGTAAAGTAAAGTAAAGTAAAGTGAAAATATCATTTAAATATAGTGTACACCTAAACAAATATGGATTTTCTTGGTTCGTGGTTAGAATAGAAAAATTCTTTAGGTGGCGTCAGTGGCGGTACTCCTGCCTGCTTCTCCAAACTGAGGTTGTGCCGACCGTCTATACTATATGATACTATAAAATGTGAACTGATTTCTTTAATCAGATATAATCATAGCTGCTCATTTCTTGGCATCCATCTCTTATTTACTTATTCAAGTGTGACCTCTCTATGACAGCTGTTCAAATGCCACAACTTCCACTAAAAGTCATAAATCTATTTAGACTTTAATCTGAAACTGTGTCATGTGGGTGATTTTGCTGATGTATGAAAAACAGTTTTTTTTCTTTCCTAATTGCATATAATTTTTGTGTCATTGTCAGTGTAATCTTCCTCCAAATTAATTATTACCTCCAGCAAGGAGCTCCTGTTGTTTGGTGCATATATTTGTCATGGACTATCTATTCTTACACAAGCCTTTATATTCTCAGGATTTCGATATTCTCTGACAGTCTTCACTATGTTTCACCATCGGCATTTTGATGCAAATCTGTATCCAAATGCTTAAATGTTCTTTTCTTAAAATGCTAAACTTTGACAATTGTGCAGCCTTGGCAGAGATATGCACTCTCTACTTGAGTGGTTCCACAGCACCCCTGCAGAAGTAAATTATTAAAATGGTACACTGAGCCACCAAAACCCCAATATATTATAACAAGCATAAATCTGAATGCTTACAGTTTTTAACTTTAGATGCATTTTTAAGTTAAACAATATAATTTCTCAATCAGACTAAAAGCCACCAGGTGCTCTATAGATTTACAGATAAATATTTCACTTAAAGCAAACAATGAATGTGATTCAATATGCTGATATATGAGATGTATATCTGTTATTTTCTTCTAAATTTAAATTGCCTCAAGCAATACAAAAGGTCGTAGGCTTTTTAATGAGACATGTGAGCACACTGTTGATGTGAGGAGAGAGAGAACAACCCACAGGTCTGATTCCACTGACAGTTTCTTGTCTTGTTTCATGTGATCCAGGGATCAAAGAGCCAGATCACACATATATATACACATATATATGATGTTAGGAATCACAATACAGTGATTGCGCTATTGTACCAGAGGCAGCCAAAATCTGTCCATTAAAGTATGTCAGACTTCTTTCTCATTTTTTTAAAATGTTATTTTATTTTATGTTTTTTTTTTTTTTTTTTTTTTTGGCCGAGTGGCTAAATTTCAGTTTAGCACTCCACTAACTTGAATTGGGATAAATTGATTTAATCTTGCAGCTCTTCTAGGTTTTCGAAATTTTATCAGACAGAATTGATCAAATACCAATACTACGGGTTTTGACGTTAAAACAAAAGTTTTCACTAAATTACAGATATCTTTTTCCCAATGAAAGCCTTTAAGAAAAAATATTTTTGGGACCAATGGTATCACGTGACTGTGAAATTCCACTTTTGGCCACTATGTAAAGTTGGCTTCAAATCTTGGTGCTGGTTTGGGGGTCTTGGTCACAAGCGGTGAGTCATTTGGGAATGGGGGGGGGTCATCATGTTTAAGCATTGTTTAGCTTGTTCCGATGTCTCTTTGCTGAAAAATCTGCGAGTTGTCATTTTTACAATACAGTTATTTTAATATTCACTACTTCTGCTTCTGTAGTTTGAAGATCTAACAAAAATAATGTAGTTAACGTAAATGGTGCCAACAATAAATCTTGTGGGACCCTTGGTCTGTCCTCAAGGCACCCCAAAGTGTCAAGGCACTCACTTTGGGAGCCACAGGTCCAGTTAACCTTGGACTGAATGTGCTCAACAGCGGTTGAAATAAATCTAGACGATATCAAAGAATCAGGCAGCCTCTCGAGCCTGTCTTTGTACAGTAGACTGTACCACGGGACACCAGATGGCCACAAAAACCTCTCTCTTTTATTGCCTGTGCCTTTTATCTCTGCTCATTAAAAAAGACCCTTTTGAGGGAGGAAAGCCCTGAACACAACCTCAGACCTCAATATACAAACTCCCTTATCTTACTCTGCCTGTAACAAGGATATAGAAGTTTCTGAAATCTTATCCTTCCGCGCAGACCAATTATGACTATGTTTATTCAGGTATGAATCACTGACCTTAAAAACATGAACAACAACGACCCCCAGTCCTTAAAGATGTAAGTATTGAGCAGCCTGGAGAGTCATTGGCCTCTAATGCAGTGACTGAGAGGAGTACGAGATGAAGGGGAAAGAGAAGAGGGACAGAAAGCTCTCTGGGCTGCAGCTGGCAGCCCAGCACCTCTCATAGAATAAAAATGCACCTCTTATCTCTGATTCTGTGGCCTCGGCTTGATCCACACTGATCTAAAATGACTTTGTAGTTCCAGAACATTATCCTGCCTCTCCGCAGCCATCAGTGGCATCGGCCAACACACAAGCATTAATTATAAATCCATTAAAAGGGCTGGTTCGTCCGCAATGCAGCCATTATCAGATGACATGTCATTATTTTCCCTCCTCACTGCAGCAGTGAGCGGTGGCGGCTCCTGGCGGGTTCACAGGAACAAACATCTCATCTGTTTAAAGGGCACTGCTTTGGGAACACATAATGCATGGTGAGTGAGTGAGGGGTCTCTGGGGGTAATGTGGCATCAGGTCTGACACAAAGATGACAGTGGTTTGGACAAAAATTGAATACATTTTTTTCTGAATCCAACAAGAGGACCCGTCAGAAACAAGAGTTTATGACGGGTCCTCACCACAGATCACACATGTATTGCATTAAGAGGAAATCCTGAAAAACGGAAATCTAATTAAAGCTGCTTTAATCAATATTAACAAGTGTGTGTGACAGCGATCACTTGCAATAACAATTATTCTGCACTCAGCTCTGCAGAGTGACGGTGTGTTCTGTCTACCTGTTTTTATGCACATGCTTAATATGTGCATAGGAAAAACCTGAGTGGAAAAGTCAAACATTCAAAGGAATGCTAAAATATCACAAAGATGTTTTTACACTTAGTGTTGTCGTTGATGTATCAATTAAAGGTAAATGTGACTAAGTTTAATGGAAACAGATTCAGCAAAAAATGACGGCGTCATGACGCACTGTCATTGCAAATATGCCACTGCAAGCTCTCTCTAGTTGTCTCAGAATGGCTTTTGATACGACTTTGGTGCTTTAACACCACTGCATGTTAACCCGCTGCCATGAGAAGAGGGCGGCAGGACAGGAGCAGTTTTCAAACACGGCAGAGATATGAAGCAGTTGCCACCCCCACACGCAGACTTCGCTCAGAGTGTTTAACTCCTGCCACTTGCTACCTGGCTTTAGCCGATTAAACAGCAGCATCACGAAAGCAGAAGGAAGATAAGATGGAGAAGCTGATCATGTTGTTGTCAGAAATTACATGGAATACAGGGAATCATGGTGCTATCAACTTATCAGGACAACTACATGAAAAACTGGGCCTGGAAAAACATTTCCACCAAACTTAAGATGACTGGTAAATTGTCCAAATATGTATAAATCTTTGGGAATTTCAGTGATCTCTTTTGTCTTGCTACAGCATGCAGCTACAAGCTAGCTTGCAATTCTGCCAGCATTCACCAAAGCCACCTCCTGTCATCGTATCCGCGGACTGTAGCAGCAGCAGAAAAGGCTTTGATTTTTTGAGGGAACGCTCATGAAGGTAAACGGTTGTCAAGGCGGTTACAATGTGAAAGTGTGAAAGCTGCTTTATATATGCACACAGGGCTGTACCAGACCTCTTCCAGGACTACATACCCTAGCTATAATATTACCATAGTTGTTCAAAACTCTGTTTCCATTGTCCAATATGATCCCTTTTATTGCATCCATTGTTTTGCTTTTGTTAGAAATTTGAGTGGTGCTTTTTAAATCACATTATCTTGTTGTGCCCCTATTTTTCTGCAGACTTCTAGCTGGAGAATTAGCGCCACCTATCGCTTATCAGAATTAACAGAATCTCGAAATTTGCACAAAGCGTAAAAAGGCACATACATCTATTTGCTTTTGTGAAAATTCATTTAAAATTTGCACTAAGTTTGGATGGAAGTGACTTCTTTTACAATCAGAGTTGGTTTTATGGCAAATACTGTTTGGTTCAGTCCCATTGATCTCATCACAGCTGTTTTCAGAGAAAAAGGTATAAAAACCCACTGGACCAAGCAGCTAAAGATAAAGTTGATAGCAACTAGTTGTTAAATATAGATTTGCATTTATCAACAAAAGAGCCATATTTCCCTCAGCTGTGAGCATTGGACTTAACATTTGCCAGGTGAAGAGAAACACAGCTAATGCTAAATGCTAACGTTGCTCCCCTTATCTGCTGGATACTTTAATAGGCAACTGCCAACTGTAAGCTATATAAACCAAAGACTGTATAAAAATAATGGACATGAAATAGTCATGGCATCAGTGAGGGGTGGATCTGACTGAGAGCCTGAAGCAGCAAGTCCCTCAATCATACAATATTTTAAGCTTTAATGGGGGAGTAATAAAATAATACACAGTTCTCATAAACTGGGGAATTAACTACAAAAACGTTTTTTTCTATCAGGCTGTAAATGGGTTTATTTCTGCTGTGAAGTTCGCCATTTTAACATGGGGGGTCTTTGGGGCTTTTTTCATGGATTGTCTGTGGAGCCAACCTCAAGTGGCCATCAGAGTATGACCTGCAGTTTTTGGCACTTCCGAATTAGCTTCATTTAAATGAGAACTGCTTGTTGTGCTGCCCCTAGGTGGCCCAAAAGTCCATAATGCACTGCAAACAGGAAAACACAGGTTCCTACGAGAAGCCTTAGTAAAAATTTTGTGATTAGGGTTAACACTGGATAAAGAGTCCATATTTCAAGTATCATATAAATAATATCATGGCTTTTACAAATGCATACCATCTCCTCTCAAATTTAGAACCACAGTTCATCAGTGTTGATCCCAGGACTGCGTAACTTTTCATAACCCGCAAGTAAGTGCTGAACTTGGTTAGACTGCCTTCCGGTACTTTACACCATAGAAGTGGAATTAACTTAAAAAAACACGGAAACTTGAAAGTTTCATCCCCCACTGGCTGAATTTAAACTTTTAATTTTGAACGTTTTTAGAGATGTGTTTGATGTTGGGTGTGTTTTTATTGCGTGTCATCTCTTTTTTAGTTGTGCTGCTGCATTCAGGTCCCTGTTGCAAAAAAAATCTTGATTTCAATAAGAATCCCTGATTAAATAAAGTTTTTTTAAAAATCAGAATCATACTATCATTTTATTAGAATAAAAACCACTAGCTCCCTTTTGTGACCGACCTCCAAGCACGTCTGTCGGGTTTTTACTTTCCTCTGTTTTTGTGTTTTGTAAAACAATCCCAACTCAAGTTCCACTCACAAGGTTTTCATGAGTAGTTAGGGTGTACTAAGTTGTGATGGATTTTGTGAAGAGCAAACTAAACTGTTATGCATCAGAAATCACTGATGATCCACTGATCAAGACCATGTAATATTATGTTTGATTTGTTTATTCTTTTTTAAGCCAGAAAGTACTTATTGAGAAACAAGATGATTTCTTCCACAGATTCCTTGTCAAAACGGCAGCATATTCAGTTTCATTAAAAAAACAAAAAAAACAAAAACAAGTTTACATAATGGAATACATAAAAGCACCTAAAAAAAGAGACGCATACAGGCCATACTGATATACTGTAACACATTCTACCAAAGTCGAAGATTATGTAAAACTGCTACAAGTTTCCTTCAGGGAAGTTTGTAAAAGACCTTTAAAGCATTCAAAGGAAGGATTACTTCTAAGATAATGACATTTAGGAGATTGTTACATGCCAAGGGTGCAAAAAGAGAGAGAGAGAGAGAGCAGTTTTACAAAGATCCGAGTGCACCCTGTCAACATTTAGAAGAATCTAATTTGTCGATGGAGTGCAAAAGCTGCTGTTTAGAAAAGATTCAAGTCTGGAGATATAAGTAGGTAGTTTACCTTATTATGCATCATAATGCTCATTTTTTTCTGCCTGGTGCATAGATTCATATAAAATGCAGTGTGCATGAGCTTGCATTTGAAACAAAACATAATGCAACATGACATGCAGAATCCAGTTTAATCACTTACATGTCATTAAAAACATGTCAAAAAAAATTATTGCTGCTATCTCCAAAATTACAATTTTTTATAGAAATCAGAAAAAACACTGTGTTTTTAAAAGGATCCAGTGGAGATAGGAGGTTTAGTCAAAAGCTTTTTTAAATTGCATTTCATGAGTTGAGAAATGGTAAAACCCACTGACAGACGTACAGTGGGACTAATAGAATAAATTTTTAAAAAAAATGAAAACAGTGAAATGTCGAGATACGAGGTTTGCGCCTGAAAACGTTATACGTTATACTAACAACTACTTCAGTAGGTAACCCATACATGAATTAAGCTGTCAAGTTCAATTAACACAACTGCTTGGAAAACAAGTTGAGAAAACCTAATTCATTTATGTGTTACCGACTGCAGTAATTAGTAACAATTCTCTTTTTTCAGTAAAGGTTGAACTCAGTGAAGGTTGAAATGCGATCCTGTCAGCTCCATCAGCTTGTGCACTGTAATTTGGTCCTCTTTGGCCTCTTCTTTCATTGTAGGCTGTCCTCCTTGTTTTCTCACTGGCTGCAGCGCTTGTGTTTATCCATCCTGGATAGTTCTAGTGATCCATATTTTCTGGTTGTGAAACAACTTAACTGTGGTTTTGAGCAAAGTTTCTCCTGCTGTTATTAAATTAAATCCATCAATTTGCTGTCTTTGGGGATTTCAACAGTACGGTCCTGGAATGTGAATGACTCCATCTCTCTCGTCAGCGAGGGCATGCATCGTAGTTTTGTACATATGTTGAACTCAGCAAGGTGGCCACATGGTCGATCCTCAGGAACATGAGCAGCAATGCTCTGTAGCTGCCTCTGAATGGCGTTAAGCAGCGGTTTAAAGTATTTATTCCCCTTCTGGTGCAGAAGGGAACCTCCCAGCTCTCCGGTTTACTGGTGATGGCGTGTGTGTGTCTGTGTGAGCGCACCTTTCGGCAGACATTTAATGCGGCAAGTATGTCTGAGCCTTCAAGCAGACACGTCCTCCCCTTCTCTCGCCAGAGTCTTCTGCTCTGTCAGATTGGCACATGGAAAAAGAGTCACCTGGTTGAATGGTGCGGTCCAGAATTTAGCCAGACTTTAGTTTTGGTGATACACAGGATATCACTCTGACTGATAGCTGTTGGAAACCGATGCAGGCATAGAGGTCGTCCAGTGTTTCGGCTGTACAGTAGCTTCCAAGATGCTAGTTCAGCTGGTGCCAAACTTTCCCATCTTTTCCTCTATTTTCATTTGAAAACCTCAACCTGGCCAGCTTGCAGAGCTTGGCAGGAGGAGAGTTTATAGACTCACAAGTTGATTTCCAGATGAGGGACTTGCAGACACACAGCACCACTGTCCACCAACTTCAAAAATCATCACCAATAGTTAAAACATCTAGCTCAAATTTGACAAAATTAAGCAGAACTGAAAGACAGACTGGAAACGTCCTTGCCTACGTTGTAGCCTTAAAGCTTTTTTATGCCACATATGGGCTCTCAAGATGACTAAAAACTTTTATTTGCTTTTATTTTTTATTTTTTTGGATGTGTTTTCTTAAGCTGCAGTGTCTTTCAGCCACTGATGCCACAGCTAGTAAAAATTAATACAAAAACCCCACAATACTGTTCAGCAAAATGAGAGCTCAATGTTTTTCATTCTTTTTTACTTTTAGAGGGAATTTCTTTAGATCGGAGATGAAACTGTTCCCAGAGCACTGAGGCGTATCATGTTAAAAGTTTTCTAAAGTTGGAGCTGCTCAAACACAAGGGCTCAGATGTTCACTCAATCAACTGGGAAAGGGATCATATGTCTGTGCCAAATCATACTGTAGTTTGTTTGTGTAGCAGGTGGACTGTGTGCAAACAATAAAACCCAACCCCAATCCAATTTGATTTTTGCTATGTTGTGCAGGGAAGATAAGCTATAATCAAATTATGGTGCAGCTCTAGAACAGGGAAATCATGCCTTGGGAGTACGTACAGAAGGCGGTTCTGTAGATAGATTGTTGTCCTCTGTGGGGTAAACAGCTTTCTGATGTTCACATTTGAAGGGCCTAAAGGACGGATTCACAAGCATAAAAAATGCATACAAAATCACTTTGACCCAAGATGACTCAATTGGTGTCTTCCTTCAACAAGATAAAATGAAAGGACTAATTAGCGCTGTGCAGATGGCCACCTAAAATTAAGTCCTGCCCGATAATAAAAATGAACAACTATTGAGAGGAATTCAAATCCCCCTATCTTCAGCACCACAGTTTCTCCCGTTCTATAAAAATCACAGTGTAAAGCCACAATGAGACAGGAAAAATCTGCATGTACAAAATTAGCCCCGGGCTTATCGTAATTTGCCCTGATTCAGACTCAAACATCTGAGCCTCGGGGCCTGAACGCAGGCCTGAAGGCACAGAGAGAGAGACGGAGCTGAGTGCACCTGAACCTTAACCTCTCTCTATTTATAGACTATAGTTCTGTCAATAGTTTTCCGAGGCTCAAATGACTGGTTGCCACTCTTTGCTTTTATTTCACTTCCCTGGTGGTGCTTGTAGAAGGACTAATGACACCTACAGTGCGTGTTGGTTTCGACTCTGTTATCCTCTCTACGAGATGTGCTCATTATCTCCAACGGCGCTCTCAAAACGCAGAACACCTGAGCTGTAATTCCTCTCCTTGTTAACTCCTGCAGGCTGGAACTGATCGTCATTACGCGTTGCTCATGTTTACTTGGGCGGCATGCTGATTTTAAATGATGCTAACACAGCTGGAACAATATAAATGCTGACAACCTACTTTAGACTTTATTTGTGTCTTTCTGTATCAAATGTGTGGGACTGCAAACAACCATTTGTCGTTTTTCACCACGGATGTGAGTGCTGAAGCTGCTGGCACGCCACATGTTGAATTAGGGTATGCAACAGCAGTGCCACACCAGGATACTCTGGTATAGATGCTCATGCACTTTGAGGTGTTTTGAAATATGATGAAAAGGACAACATTTGCAGACAAACTCCAGCACAGTCTTACTTGCATTGTAATATAGACATATATTTATCGTGATGCTTCAGTGCTAGACCTTGTCATTTTTTGTTAGATTTTTATTTGCAAGTTAGTGTGCAGAAAATTGTCTGAAAATTTTGTCCAGCTCGTCCCTCTCCTACGCACCAGTTATGAAATAGATGTGCAACGTGTTCTTCTGTTCTGAAATATGATGAAACCCAAGGACTGAAAGTAGAAAATAAAGCCAATATAATACAGGCTTTGGATTTCATCTTACAAATAACATTGTAATTAACACGTTAAGTACACTGGAAGAAGACAAGAGGTCAGTTAATAAGGGTGTAGCAGCTGTGTATAAAGATGGACAGAAACAAATTAGGCTGCATTTTTTAATTATTGAGTACTTATTTAATAATTACAAAGTAACAGTAATATCATTTACGGATAACAACTTAGAGAAAAACAGGAAACCAGAGCAGTATAAGTAATTGCAATGAAATTTGTCATAATATAATTTATTTTAAAATTCTTATTAAAACATTTTCTCTGGGATTGTTAAAGGGACAGTGCAACCCAAATCAAAAATACATATGTTTCCTCTTACCTGTGGCAGTATTTATCAATATTGATTGTTGAAAATGTTCAACAGCAATGACTCTTTCCAGAAATCACGAGCCGGTTCCTCAAGATAATCCACAGACCTTGTTGTGAGCAGGTTCATACAGGAACTTTTTTCTTTCTTCTGAACCACACCTACCAACCTAATCAGAAGGGAGCATCCATCTACTGATGGACTTATGGTCCATTTCTCCCAAAATGCACCATCTTTGCCGTTAATTTAAGTTTCTCAGCAGCCTCTGAACCAACGATCCAAGGTGTTTCTCATCGACCCATCCCTTCTTTTCACGTAATTCACATGCTGCTAAATGTGAGTATTTTAAACCATAATAAACCTAACCAGACATTTAGCTAAAATTTATTGACAAACTTACTGAGAAATAATTCATGCGTGGTTTACAGAAACACACAATGAAATTTTCTCTGGTGACTGGATTTGTCTTGTGTATTTTTGTGTGTGTATTTTTGAAGAAACAGGACTCTGGGTAGACCTCAGCTGAGCTGTAATACTCACTGGTGCTAGGTGCGCTAAAGCAGCAGATGCTTCCCTCTGCGCAGTGATTTGATTGATGGGTGTAGTTCAGTAGAAAGAAAATAGTTCCTGCACAGAGCTCACAAGAAAGTCAGTGGATTATCTTGAGTAATGTGGTCATGATTTCTGAAAAGAATGGTTGCTGTTGAGTTTTTCAAATGTATTTTTTTGGCTCTTTGAGCACTAAAAGTCAAGTGCCGGGTCACATTATATTAGAGAGGAGGCAGACAACTTAACAGCCATTATCTCAGCACTTGGCAACTCACACTAAAACAATCTAGACTAATAAATAGCACTACAGTTAAAAGGAACAGTACGTATTTTCTATTTGGGAGTGAACTATCCCTTTAAAATTTTTTAATTGGATATTGGATTGGAATTTTAATTTTTTTTATCGTCAAAGCAACGTACATTAATAAGTCTACTAGAGAACAAAGATATGGGCTAGGGAAAAGGGTTGTACCTGCATGCGTAATTCTAAAAGGGTTACAGTATGTGAACATTTTTAGGGAATTGTTCAATGCTTATTGGGAGGAGTACTGACTGTGTATGTGACTTGGTGAGAGGGATACAATTACGCCTTTACAACATCTGGCTAGAATGATGCACACCACTTCCCAGGGGGGTTTTAGGCATCAAATTTCAGTCCTTCTCAAATGCCTCTTAGATGCATTTACACTTAGCTTTTAGAGATCAGATTGCTACCCAAGATGCAAGTTTTTTTCAGGTTATGAGTATCTAACCCTTGCTTCCTGCTGCTGCACTTTCCATACACTCAAAAAAGATGCATCACTTTCCTCTCTGAAGGGTTTGTAATTTTCTCTCACATTTCATAATAACACTACTCTCTGGGGACTTCTGTGAGTAAGCAATGATTAGTTGTGCCTCATGTCAGCATACTTTGGCATTAAGGTCAAAAACCGAACCCCTACGAAAACACAGCAACTCAACAAACAGCAGTTCACCTGATATATATTATGCACTCTAATCTTACTCTGCCTTATTTTTGCACCCTGAGCTGACAGCGTGGCAGGAAAGGTCAGAGTGTTGAGCTCATGCAGATTTTGAGACTGGCAGATTGGGTCAAGTATTCTCCTCGATATGAACTCTGAACATCCGGGCGAACATCATGGCCAACTCACGCAGTATAATAATAAAATTAAGATATGGCTGTTTGGCTGCAGATCCAACTCTAATCACTGGAGTCCGTCTGTATTTGACAGTGTCTCCAGATGGCAGTAGGCGAGGGGACATGGCCACATGACTGCATCTTTCTCTGCAGTCCATGCTGCGAGGATGATGGCAGTACGGTTTCTGTCTGCAGTGACAGATTGCTAAAGAGGAAGCCCGTCTAAATAAAGCACAAATGTCTTGTAACCAACCCAATCCCATGTTGGCAATACAGAATATGTTCTGCTTCTGTTCTGCATGTTAAATTGTATTTCTTAACTTAAACTCAAAATACAGAGACGTATGGACTTAAGAATGAAAAACACAATAACTAAATTAGTACATATATACATTTAAGTGACAACAGGAAACCTCAAATGCATTTATGGAATGCTTCATCTCCCAAACGATCATTTTTATATCAGTTACTCACCCCATGTTACAATACATTTGTGAAGAAAGCTTGTTTCTTACATCCCTCCAGTACAAATAATCCAAAAATCCAGCAAAGGGGTTCATGTTTAACAAAAGCAAAACTACATCAAAACTTCTTTTTAAAAACTCGTGCAATGCTTAGTAATTCCCAGACAGCTCTTTCTAAGAAGGATCTGAACTAAATGTGTAACTAATAGATAGGCCTACCCTTTTAAGTTGCTTTTGGCACACTACCTGTGTTGGGCTGTCGTGCATTATTAGTTACGGAAATATGTTTATCTCCTCTACGTTGTTTCTACAGTAGCCCAGAATGGACAAACCAAACACTGGCTTTAGATTTGCGTTTTCACATCAGCCACCATAGTTTTTCTCCATGCTTAGCACACGGAGGACGCCAGACTTTCATGCAGGAGTGCTGTGTTCACTGCCTGTTTGAATGTGATGTTTTAATCTACATCTTATCATGTGCCTCCTTTCCCTAAACCTAACTATCTGTGCCCTTGTTGCCTAATCCTAATCATATGTGCCAGCATGTGCTTTTGATGTCGTCCCAGTGTTGATTCGCATGTACGTGTTGCCTAAACGTAACCACGAGCAGCGTCATTCCACCATATGAATTTATTGATATGGTAGCGCAATCCGGGAACTTAAACAGCACATACAAAAGGATTCCTAAAACATAATATGTAGACGTGGAAGCCCACTGTAAAGCAGCAATATATGACAACTTTGGATAAGAATATACAGATGGTATGGTATGGTATTGTATGGTATTGTATATACAGATGGTTGGGGGTGGCATATTCCTTTAAGTTTTCTGATCCCTGCAGTGAATGCCTTTTATGCTGCTGCACCTTACAATGGGCACAGATACTTTGTTCTACTTCATATATGGTCCATAATTGTACATCAGTGAGGCTTCGACTGCTGTGAAAATCATGCTTACAGGGGGCCTGGAGGAAATTGCTCCTTTGCATCTTCTCATCTATAATTCCCCTTTTTTTCAGCATTTGATGCGTTGCTGATCAGTCATTATCAAGACTATTTCCACTTCTGTCATTACAACAGTGAACTCAGCCAAGGAACCGCATGACTCGACATGTGAAAAGAAAACATTTAGGAAGAAATTACAGAGTTAAAGCGTGCTTGAAAGCACAGCAGGCACTCTGCTACTCAAGTGTGTGTTTTTTTTAAAGGACTGTCTCTATAGGGTCTCCTCTAGAAAACAAGTACTGGAGGGCTCCAGTGCTCCTCCTATAACCTATTTGGTTAATCGCATTCATTTTGCAAGAAAATCATGTATTTCCTGTCATAGGAAAGAACTGCTCTCGGTAGTAATAGCACACAGCAATGTGTGCACATATTTTTATTAAAGTACCAGAGTAGAAAAAAGTATGTATGATTTTACCCACCAGAATAGTGGAACATACGGAAATAGGGTTGCAAACAGCATGTCAAAAAACTGTACTGCATCTAATCTGTGTGATTACAAAAGATAGAAAAAGGTCTGGAACAGGGATGAGAGAGCTCCTGTTATAATGGAGAGGGAGCCATCTGGTGAAACATGGTCTGGAAAAAGCACAAGCAATCAAGACCTTGTTCTCAGCTGCTTTGGTAGACTGGAAGTAAAAGGTTTACATGGACACAGATCAGTCTGCCAGCTTGAAGGTGAGCATCACACGAGACACAGAGTGACAAGACGGAAGCTGACACAGAAAACAGATGCCGACACCAACGCCGAGACACGCAGCAGGAGACGATCAATTGTGTCTTCTTGGCTTTCATCAAAGTTTGTCAGGAAAGAAAATGTGTCTGTGCTTTCTCACAGCCCCAAGAGATTTGTGTGTAAATGTCACACTTGTCACATCATCAGCGACCATCGATGCCAAATTTTTCCTCAAACAGAGAAAACCCGCAGATGCAAATTATGAAATAACCATGTGATATTTATTTTAATTCAGTTTTGGATGATATTCTGGTCATCTTCAGGAAAGACAAAGGAATCCTAAAATTGGAATCCCCGCTCAAGTTTTCGTTGTAAATTTTACACTCCAGCAGCATCAGCACCACACACAGACACACACAGACACACACACGCACAGTTGAACACAGATGTTCTTCCTGCTGCACATCGGCAGGCAGGCAGCATTCAGTCACCTCTCAACCACATCTCTGTTTGTGTCTCATTAAAAATGTTTGCCTGGATGACACCGTTCTGTCTTCAACCAACTGTGTCCATGTCATCTGTCTCAAGAATCTGCACATAATCTATGACAGTCTTACTTGATATCTACAGTACAGCTAAGACAAGAAATGATAATGAGACTGTTTCAAATTATCTGCCAGAATAAATCTGCCAGAAATTACATCTTTCTTCATTTGAAAGTGCATCTTTTTTACATGCCAAAATTACACCAACGATGACTGAGAACAACTACAGTAAAAGGCTCTGCTAAAAGAAAAACATTTCCTATGTCGTAAATACAGTTATTGAATCAAAATATAGGATGCGTTACATTTTATCAATATTTCCTAGGTATTTAATCCTAATTAAACATTCTGATTATTAGTATTCAAAGGGAATTCAATGATTTCAATTAACACAATTTGAAGGAATAGGTCGACACTCATTCACTTGGTGAGAGTTTGACAAGATGATTGATAATACTTTGGTGGTTTTCGTGTCTCTTTGTGGTTGTTTTGTATCTTTGTAGCACTGTTTAGGTCTCTGAGATATTTTTGTCTTTGAAGTCATTTTGATTCTTCTTGTGGTTGCCTTTTTTGTAGTTGTTTTTGGTCTCTTTAAGGTGAATTTGTTCCTTTTTTGGTTGTTTGGTGTTTTTGGTGTCTGTAGTTTCCTTGCATCTCTTTGTAGTCATTTTAAGTCTCTTCCTGGGGGGTGCGGTTGCAGGGTGGGGTGGGGGGGGCAATACACAATTTTTCTGATGCATTGCTATTTTTTTGTCTTCCTCATCATTGGATTATGCATGCCAGCAGGCTATTACAGATGTATGAGTCATACATGAGGTTGATTCATCACTAATTTACTTACTGTCTTGCATGTTATTGTGCCATCATCCTTGATGTGTGGTGGCACAATATCATAAATTTTCACTTAACTTATAGATCAGAAAAAAAAACACGCTTTATAGCAGACATAAAGCAAGTCGGCCAACTCGCTTGCAGCAATGAATGTTTGTGTGCTGTGAATGAAGCAGGTTAAGCGGGTATACACTTCATACAATATTGTGGTGGAACACAAATCTATTTTTACCGCGAAAACTGAGAATGACTGAAGCACGTAGTCAACAGACAAGACAAAATCCCCATGATAGAGGCTGTTGCATCCAGACCTACAACGTGCCAAAAGAATCAAGTGGTCACGTTAGAAGAAATCACCAAGGGATAGAAGTGTGCTTGCCTGTGTGTGTGAAGAGTGTGTGTGTGTGTGTAATGAATACACTTTTTTTAAAAATGCAATCTTTTTTTGCAATTTTCACTTGCTCATGCAGTGTCTTTCCACCCGCATTTAATTTTTTTTAAATACTGCAGTGAAATCAAGCAGACTAAAAAGAGATGCAAAGGAACTGTGAAGAGATACAAAATAACTACACAAACTGGCAAAACCACCGCAAACTCTGTGTGTCTTGTAGAAGAAGTTGTTTGTGCACCTACTAAAGCAACCTTTTCAGCAGGCTGCACAAAGTAGTTTCAGAGGAAGGACAATAAAAAACAACAGGCCAATGTGAATATGAGACTTTGAGAGACTTTATTCTGGTTCACAACATCTACCACTGAGCTGTGCACAGCGAGGAGGTGGATGTTGCGGACAAGTATAAATATCTTGGTATCATCTTTTTTTAACACCTTAAAGTTTGAGCAAAACCCAGAAACTATCATTAAGAACGCACACCAATGTTCCTCAGGAGACTCAATTTATGCAATATCCAAAAATACATCCAACAGTATCAACTGATAACTCCATCTACAGTATTCTGTGTTTCAAAGTCACTCGAGTGCCCCACCGAACCTTAGCTTCATTTTATGAGCAGCAGGTCAGAACAAAGGCCCATGACATCGTGGGGGTAGAACATACTTGCTCAAAATCACATGACCTTGCTGTGTTAAGTTGTATTGAATTGGATTTAGTTAAAACTCCATCATAAAACAATCAAAACAGCATAATAAAACATCAGAGGCTTAAAGATTAAGCCAACACGGAAGTGCCGAAAACTGCAGTTTCTCCAATGGCCACTTGAGGCTGACTTCAAAACAGTCAATCCGAATGGACCCCCCCAAGCACTCGTCTACCAAACAATTGAGACAAATGGCGACCAGGATCTAAATGTTAAAAAAAACCAAACATAATAAAACCACAAGTGTCCTCAAGCCCTGACATGCCAAGTTTTGAAAAACATCACTGGCGTGTGTTTAGCCTTGTTGTAGCCTGTAGCTCCTGTTTTTTGGGAGATGAGTGCGCCTTTTCCTTGTATAGCTCCGGCAGTGTTTTGTGGACTAAAAAACTTCATCCGACTTTCCATCAGCATGATGGTGAGAAAATGACTGAAATTCACTTTTGAGTGAACTGTCCTTTTGAAGTTCCTCATATCTAAGGGCAGGGTCACTTGCACAACAGGCCGTCAGCATGGTATTGCAACAGTCTATAAACCAGATTAAACCCTCACTCCTCCACAGCTTCACCCTGTCATCCAAATGTGGTCACTTCTGGCTCTAAAAAACCAAGATGGCAATGGTCGAAATACTGAACCAGAGGGTTCAAAGCAGGAGCCCACAAACCAATAGGTAATGTCACAGTAACTATGTCCTGTATTTATACAGTCTTTGGGATTAATTTGTGTTCTCATTACATCTCTCAAGCTGTTTGGAGTTTCACTCTGGTAATCAGATCACCCATGTTGGTGCTAATGGTGAATAGGATCTGTGCGCAGCAGGGAGCCAGACATCCAGACTGAGTCACCATGTGAAAGCAATGGGGTTCAGCCTTCACCCCCGCTTTGACAGATGCCACTTTTAACAGGCCCATAACTCGCCAGGCAGAACAACTGTATAAATCATAAATCAAACAGTTCATTGTGGCTGTGACATTACTGTTTTTTTATACAGATGAGTCAGACAGAGGGAAGGGAAAGAGAGACCAGGGGATTTTTACTGCTGCAATCCATCAGAAAGTGTTTGTATAATTACTCACATTCAGGTTCAGCAGGCGTAAATCAAACATGCTTGTTAATCCTGATCTTACACTCTGTGACCCAAAGGAAGGTCTACACACATTTTTACTCTGCCGTCCATCACATATAGCATCATTGAAGCTGCCAGTTTAATATTCTAGAAACATGAGGAAATGAGCCTTTTCACAACTGCATAATGGCTGTGGGAAATGATGCAACACATTATTATTACATTATAGCATTTCGTCAAAATCACAACAATGGATCCAAGGGGAGCTTTAATTTCCTTTTTTTTTTTTTGTTGTTTTTTTTTTGGGGGGGGGTTTTTTGTGGTACAAAATACAGTTTGGAGGTATCACTTGATTTTGGGAACTGCTGAGGGGAATTTGTAATTATGCTTGAAAGGTTTCATAATGAAAATATTTTATTGCATGACTTTTCTGCCCTTGCTTTATCTGACATCCACCCAACCACATCTTCATTCTTTATTCAAGTGCTGTAATTTGAGATTGTGGCTGAAAATAGAGAGTATTTTACACCCACACATAATATGGATGGAATATATATTTCTTGAATCTTTGGGGTTTAAGGATTATTCCACTTATGCGTTTTGTGTCTGTGATGGTCCATGTTGCCACAATGCTAGAGTTAAATCTAGAGCTAGATGAAAAAATCCAATGTAACAGAGATTTAAAAGAGCCCAAATGAACCGTGTCTTTATCAGACACTTTCAACTGAGGCTGAATGAAAAGTCAAGGTGACTACTCTCATATGGTGATTACTGTCATATGCACACTTAGAAACAGGTTTCCCTGTTTGATGAAATTCTTCCTTTGCCCTCCACTCTGAATGCCATTTTAACAATGAAACACAAGGTATGACTGGTGAAAAATATAAGAGTATAAGAAAAGAATAAAATAAAAACATATCATGAGAGATAACAAAATAATAAACTATGTACAATATAGAAATATACAGCATCAATATAAATATACAGCTTCAATAGAACTATTCAGTACAGATAAAAACATAATGTTTGATGAAATATCTGTGAAGAGTCTATTCAGTGTGTAAATGTATGTGGGTGTGTGGTGCGGAGTGTGTGTGTATCTGTGTGTGCATGTGTGTAATACTGCCAAAATGTAAAATGAAACAAATATGTAATGACGAAACACTTATAACTGTCCATAAATCGAGCCTAAATAGGCAACAGCATTTGGCTGCTAGAAATGATACAACACAGTATCATTTAAAAATTGCAATAATTGATCCCCTGTGAGCTGTACATTAACATGCACCACCAGGCCGAGCTCCTGCGTGTTTTACTGATCCCGATGCACTTACATTTCCTGTAAGTAACTGAAACTGATTTAAAATGTAACATTGTAATCCATGTCACAGATTTCACTACACGAGCAGCTGATGGATATCAGTGTCAAACTGTTAAATTAACACGATGAGTGATGACAGTTTTGCCCTTCAACTTCACAGCTTCATTTGTCATTTGTTAGTGGCTTTACCTGCCACTGTGTCTACATGGCCACATGCTGTAACACTGTGCAGTGTCATTGAGAATACATGGCACGAGACCTTGCTTTTGGGTCCACATCCATCCATCACAGCTCCTTTAGTGCACCTCCAGCTAGACTGCTCGTGGATTTTAGAACCCCAGTCGCCAGAAGAACTGCACCATCACTGCATTTCCAGCAGCGACTGTGGCACCAAAACTGAATGATTATAGCGAAACATTGCTGCACATCATTATGGCACCAAAACTTGGTGATTTCTAGTTAGACATTACCAAATTTCCAGCAGCAATTGAGGCATCAAAACTGGCTGTTTTTAGCAAGAAATCTCTGCATATCCTGCTAGGACTGTCTAGGTGATTTTTAGCAAATAATTGCTGCATTTCCAGTGGCGATTGTGGCACCAAAACTTGATATTTTTAGCCGAAAATATCTTAACCTGCTCACTTGTGAAGCATTACTGTGTATAGCCTTTTATTCTGTTTTGTGCTTTTGTTTTTATTTTGCATTGTCTTCCTCTTTGTATCACTTTATATCATGTGCTATTGTTTGTGTTGTTTGTCTTGTGTGTGTGTGTGTGTGTGTGTGTGTGTGTGTGTGTGTGTGTTTTTCTCTCCTCCTTGTACAACTTTATATTATCGTGTCGTTGTGCTCTGTCTTTGCTCTGACCTGCTGAGGGCGTGCAGATGCAGATTTGTTCTAAACTATAATCTGGTTCGGTGCATCAAATGGTAACATTTTGAAACTTAACATGGTCCCTTTTAAATAAAACAAATAAATAAATACAGCACAGCATCGTTGAAACCCTGGGAAACTTAAAGTTTTAACAAACCTGCTAAATAAGAAGCTACAAATGTAATGTTTCCATAGTTTGCTGAAACGTACGATGCCAACATGTATTCAAGCAATTGGGTTGTGCAGAAAACGGCTTTGACCTCACGTGAACTTTATCACCAACGAGTGATAAACAGTGTGGATTATGATCCCAACACACAGACATCCCCCCTGACCTCCACAAGTTATGTCATTTTTTTTTCAATTTCCAATCTGTGTTTGGCCTAAAATGGCAACATGAGGCAATTGATGAATGCAGGGTTTATGTGGGCAGTGGCCTACTTGAATGTTAGCGTGTGACTGATGGCTGCATCCATCACTTCAATGTCATTATTCAAAAGGCATCAAGTAACTATCGGGAAAAGTGGGTCAAAAAGAAGGAGAAGTTGGTGAGCGGACTGATTTGATATATGGGAGGGTTGCATCAGAGCATTTGAAGTTTAGTTTTGGCTCTCCACCCCGTGACAAATCACAGCAGCACTGGAGTTAATGTCAGCGCAGTAACTAAATTAACATTAAATGGCCGAACCCATGAGCAGAGACGGCAAAGGTGGAATTTACCTTGGGGTCTAGAAAGTTAACACATAATCCTGCATCGGAGGAATACCTGATGAGGGCATGTTTATATGTATGAGGGATGCTGCCACTTTTTATGTGCCTGTGAAATGGCGAAGCAGATGGTAATAAAATTCACACGCCTACATGTTAATGCTGTGTGTGTGTGTTCATGCATGTGTGAGAGAACAGGAAATGTCTTGTCAAGTCATACTATTTCCTTTTCTTGACAACGATGCATAAAAATACGGTAATGACCGGGAAAATGTTTTTACTTTTTTTACAATCCTTTTGCGGCTAATTTTAAATCACACCACAGATGCTGGAAATGCCAAAACAACAACACAAATATGCAAATTAACTATGGAGTTGATGACTACATTTATGTGTGCACATAAAATCATGTTACTGGGAGAAATCAGGTTAAGGTAAGAAATCAGAAAACGCATTTACATGCAGTGCAATAACCTGGTTATAGTAAAACTTTGCAACACAGTGGCATGTTCTTGAACAAAAATTGTCATACCTAAAGTGACAACAGAGACATGAGTGCAGATTTTAGGTCTAAGTATTTCCACAACACAGCAAGAAGACAATCTATATTTAGCGTAGGTTTTTTTTCTCACTGTGTGTCCATGTGTTTTACTGAACTGACTTGCTCAGTCTTGTTGGTTTCAGTTCTTATTGGACTTTGGATGTATTTCTTTTGAATCTAATAAGTAATGGGCTTTTCTTTTAATCCCTCTGCACTGCTGTTACAGCGATATCTGCCCTGTCTGAAGTCTAACTCTTGCATGCGCATTCTTGTGGGAATATTTCTGGAAATCTGGTTTAGATATATGCCTGGGAAATAAAAACAGATGAGTAATTTTAAAATATTAGTTTGATATTTTAGAAAATATGCTTATTTTCTTCCTTTCCAAGAGTTGGTTGAGAAGATCAATACCACTTCCTCATCTGTAAGTTAATCATATAGCCAGGAGACTCTTAGTTTAGCAGAAAGTCAAGAAGGGGAAGCAACTAGCCTTGCTCTGTCTAACAAAATCCACCCACCATCAACTCTAAAGCTCACTTAATTAATATTACAAATACTTTTTTTGTATCCACACAAAAACCAAAGTGTAAAACCCTCCTGGTTCAAGTCTTTATTCTTGTCTCGTCAACCTCTCAACTAAAGAGCAAATGTTTTTCTCAAAATGTCAGAATATTTCTCACATATTTGGTTTATTTCACAATCATTACTGAAGACAGCTCACATTAATGGGCATACATCTAAATCTGAACCATACACACCAAGCTGACATCCGAGAGGTAGCAGCGACAAAAGCCCCCCGCTGCATCGCCAAACAACCAACAAGCACATACTGTATATTCTGCCTCTGCATGAGAGGAGATGCACCTCAGTACCATCAGACAGCAGTCGTCTGAAGTAGTCTTTCAAACTGAGAAATCAGAAAACCACCATGACTCTAGTTAGCCAGTCAGCACATTACCAATATTTAAAGAATGAAGCATATTCACTGTGCACCACTGAATAACACAAACCAGCAGGAATTTTTTTTTAAGAGTTCAATGATTAAAGAAAAACAATCTTACCTCATATAAAAAGTTTGTTTCAACCTCCCTGGTGATTTCATTCACCAAAAGGCTCCACGACCACTACTGCCAATTCGGCATGCTGAATCTGCGGGAAAAAAAAGCAGACATGGGTCAACGAGGGCTAATAGTGTGTGCCGCATCGCGGCAATAAAGTCTGCAAGTGCTCACGAACAATCAGCTTGGTATGTCGCCGCCCTTATCTACATCAAGCCCCCAGGAACAGAGTCGGGCTTTGAGGCCAATTTGGAATAGTGGCCAAACTGTGGAACTACAACTTTTGGTTGGGTGCTAGGTGGGTCACCAACCATTTTCTAATTTATAATGAAAATAAATTGATTACACCGGCCTTTTTTTTGTATGATTATATGGTGCCACAGAGGAGCCCCTAGACGCCCTGACAGAGGGCGACTCTGAGCACCGAATATCCTCAATTCTTAAAAATGCCCCTGGCTACACCTGACCTATGCCGAGCTGGTGCGTGTGGCTCGTGACCTCCTGTCACTTTGCAAAAGTGCCCCCCCGAGCGGAGCAAGTTTTGTACCTTGAAGTCAAACTTTTTTGGCTTTATGCGCCACTGAGCAACTTTTATAGGAATGAATCAGGCCCCACCTCCAGTTCTCTTTATACTTCCGTGGTCATGGGTCATATTTTTCCTCTGCATTTGACTTATCCTGAGGTTACAAAAGGTTACAAGGTCCATTTGTTGTCATTCTACAATGCAGAGTTGCACAATGAAATGTAACCTCTTTATGCTACACACGAAGAAAACAAAACGTTGGTTTAGCCATGTTGCAGCACTCAAGGCAATGCCTTGCTCAAGGGCAATAGTGTTCCAAATACTTAAGGGGATATGTCTGAAAAATGAATGCAGAGAAAGCAACCCAAACAAAGAAAGAATATGCTAACTCTGCTTGGGGGAACATTATGACCAATGTGCAGCCTTGAGGTCTGCCTTGACACAATGTCACTGAAAGTAAATTTAAGTTTCTTATTATCAAAAGTTTGAATAAATGAAATAAGGAGACAGAAGTCATAAAGCAGTGAAAAGAAAATCATTTGAGAAGTGAGAAGCCCTTTAGTTCTCAAAGTGAGACATTTCTTTATTCAAAAATATTTCTTTATTCAGTTACACTCAGAAGAATAATGACATAGTGGGCCAAGGGGAAGAGAAGTGTTTCTCTAAGAAAGTGAAAGTACAGCTCTAAAACACATTGTGTGTGTGTGTGTGTGTGTGTGTGTGTGTGTGAGTGAGTGAGTGATCAAAACAGAGTAGAATAATTCTTTTGAATGCAAAGGCTGCTGCTGCAAAGGTCTCTAGTAGACAAATGAATGTATTGGGTCAGTTGATGCCTTTGCTTGTATTCTTTTGAATTCTGCTGAACCTGCAACATCCAGGTGATAACAGAGAAACTGCTACAGTTACTTCTGTTGTTCTACCGTCCATTATTTCCACTACTGGGGATAATTACTGCAAAGAACTTACACTGAGTATGTTAACATGCACAAAACAGTCCATTTCTTGCCGTTATTCTGAAAAAAGGCAATAGTCCTACTACTCTGTTTACATGACTAATGAAAATTAATATTTATGTTTACATGGAAGCTTGCCCTAACATGTTATTTCTCATGTCAAAATATGGGATAGTACAACAACTGGAGCTGCTTGTCATTTCGCTTCTTTGTACCAAAATAGTACAATAGTAGTATATAATAGTATTTCCCTCCTTCACCCTCTAAAAAAGGTCTGTGCTGCTATAGCTGTGTCTATCCAAAAACCTGCTGATATCCAAGTTTTTACCTTAAAAAAGGAGAGGCCTTGTGTTGCAAACTGCAGTACAAACCCCAGTTATGATGCATATTCCAAATTGGCTGTCTACACGTACAAATAACGCTCGTAAAACCTGGAAAGTCTTGAGTCTTTATGAAAAAATGCTGAATTGAAAAAACTGCCTAATTCAGAATATTCAAACGAACATGCTGTTTATGTGACCTGCATCAAATGCGTCATATTTACAATAATGGGGGAATTTCAGTGTGCATGAAACTGTAACTATTGATACTCTATGGCAATTGGGGAAAACTAAAGCGCTATCCTCCCCTTTTTTGGTTGCACAGTGGTTGAATCCAGCCTTTTATTTCCCTAGGAGATTGTACCTGCTGGTAGCAGACAGACCTGCATAGTGAAAGCGAGGCTTATAGGGAACCAATCTAAACACCAATGGTTCATTAGCCATTTCATTGGGCATTCAACATTTTAAGTTAAAGAAAAATAACTTAAAATGTTGAATGCTCAAGTAGTCCATTTCTACTTTAATATTACTTATATAAAAACTGTACATTTTTTTTATTGATAGGGTTGTCACCTGTCACCAAACAGCCCATTAGACTATACAGTTGCATCAGCTGTATTAAGGATTAAACATTACATGATAGACAAGGGCAAAATGTTTGTTCCATCAAAAATAAACTATTTGATATGTTTGAAAGAAGGAAGACGGGGTAGCTGTATGCAGGAATCCTAAAGTTAAACCTTTTAAGACCTTTTTGAAGACACTTTCTACAGCCTACAATTTAGGCCCACGTTACAACTTTGAGTTCTAACTGGTTACATCAGTGTCACACGTTAACTTAGGTTCACGTCATGGATTGTGCAGCGTGACAGCTCGCCATGACCACCCGCTGCTTTGCTGCTGTTATATTTTGTGTGATGAAAGTGGTTTTGCCCATCAGTACTTTGCATGCGCATGTTTGTTTACGAACACCACTTAGTCCTATAGTTTGTCTTTCAGCAATAGTAACAGCAACAGAGCAAGGTGAAACTGTTTTATTATGAATAAGCCTACATACACTATTTAAGAATATTTTTTTTAGGTTAGGTGCCAACCATGCATTTGTGTAACACAGTGCTGTGTATTAATACAAAAATGCTGTTGTTGAATGGGTTCAAGGGGAAAAATATGACACACTGTCCTTGCTGATGAAATCCTTGCAACTGGATGTCACTTTTTAGAACTGAAAATGTAATAATTGAGAAAATGGTGCTACAGGTGGGCTGACATCACACAATGAACTCCTTCAGTCTCAGGAAGGACAAACGCAACGGTAAAGTTCAGGTTTTTTCTCACTAATGGAGTACCAACAGTATCCAACAAATTATATTAGACAGCTATTTTGTGCGATCAAAATATGTCCTTCTGCTAAAAACCAACTACTGGTGTGTTGAGAATTCCTTCAGCTACCGACAAAACCAATTCCAAATGTTGCTTTCTGGGTATAGAAGTTGAGGAAAACTGAACACAGTGTCCTTTTGTTTCTGATATGTCTGATATCCAAACTAACTACTAACATACACAACACCGTCTCATTCTCAACTAAAGACTGTGTAAAAAATAATAGACCCAGCCCTGCCCTTATTAATGGTTAACTTCAAGTCAATAAAATTCAAATAAGTGAGTTATTTAAAAATTTACCTCTAGCGCAGTGTGTTAACCGAGGAAATTAGTTATTGGGACCAAAACTGTTGCTTGTACCAGGCTTTAAAGATGCTTTTTCTGCTGTAAATTGGACATTTTATCCAGGGGGTTTATATGTGTTGTATTGCTTCTGGAGCCAGCCTCAAGTGGCCATTAAAGGTACTGCAGTTTTTTTGGCACTTTTGGCACTCATAGTATCATGTAACTACCCCGGGGGTAGTTATATGATACTATGAAACGTCTTCTGATGAAAGTTTTGGGACAAAACATATCTAGGTTTAGGCAAAAAAAAGTAATAGGTTGGTTTAGAAAGAAGACTATGGTTTGGGTTCAAATAATTTAAATTTTTATGGAAATTAAGTAAGTAGTATGTCACATGATGCCTGATGTATGTGACATGATATACATGTCATGTAACCAGAGATCAGACCAGAAAGACGTCTGCTGACCACCAAGTACTACAGTCTCTATCTCTCTTCTAATATTATAGTGTGTAATAATCAAAGGGAATTCTACAGATCTTTTAAGCTAACACAAACAAACTTACTGTAGATTAAAGCCCCTTTTACACCGACTGCAGCAGCATAAATGTCCACAAATTGGGAAAAAAATTAGGTCGGGGAGCTCCTTACCCTCCAAGCAGAGGAAAAGATCAGCTGCCAAATAATAATGATGCTGTTGTGTTAAACATGGTGCCTCTTTTGCTTCTGTGATGCTGGCAAGTTGTGTAAAAATCACAGCTTGAAAGCAGCATGATGCTCCTGATGTTTGGTTCTGTGCATAATTGCAAAAGCAGCGTAAGGAAGGGACTTTATATTGGCCCTATAGTGCAATCTCTGTGTAAAAAGGGCTGAATACTCAGTTGCTGATATGGGGAGAACGGCTTTTTCTTCCTCCATCACTCCCCCACCAATAGGCCATTTAGGTGACACCCCCATAGCGCGGCACAGCCTTGCAGCTAATCGCTGATTGGGTGAGGATACAACCTATATGGTGCCTTGTGCGTCGGAAACAAACGCCAACAGCCACTGACTGAGCTGCCCTATTTGATACCCTCGGTATGAGGCCAGGCTGACATACAATCTGTTGACTTGTAGCTTTAGAAACGCAGCAGCAGTCTATTTTCATTTAGACTACACTGAAGCTAAAAGTGACCCTGCATCTTAACAGCTTTGAAGCAATTGTTGACTCAAACTTTTCAATTTTAGTGTCAATAACTTTGTGACCTCTAAGTAATCATCCAGACAGCAGCAGATCATTCTGTCTGTCAAAGGAGAAAAATACCTTTTCTGGTTGCTTTGTCTGTGACAAACCCTCTGACCAAACCAGTGACACATGAGTACTGCCTGCTTATTTCCGAGACACTTCAACCATTTACTACATAATAATCATTCCAGGTTGTTGCACACTCTGAGCTATAAAAACATCATGAGATCTCAGTGCTGAACATATGGTGCTATGAACCCCAGTGCTGCCAAAGCTCTAACGCTATAAAATCACAATACATTAATTAATGGTGAAACTTTGACATCAATCACATTAAAAGTGTGCTTTCCCTTCCCAGAGAACACAAGTCACACCAAGAGCTGATTTCTGCAGTCATTATAATTGTACGGTAGCTGCATTTATGATCTGTTAATAAATAACAAATGCAAATTGCAAGAGACAACATAATTGCATGCTTTTGCATTCTTTATCCTAATACTCACTTCCGGACAAAATTCACTTTGTGACGCCCGTAAGCAGGTAAATTACACTCTGTAAAGGGTTGTATTGGCCAAGTTAGTCTAATTTGTAAAAAAAAAAAAAGACACAGAATAGTTTGACACTGATCTAAGGAGAGGATTCTGCATTATTTTTTTTAGTCTTTGTTATAGCTGAGCTCCTTTGTCTCTTCTTTTCCTGCACATGGTTTCTAATCGCTGCCATCAGGTTGTTATCTCTGCCTTTGTTGCTAGCAGTGAGCCAGAACTGAGATGGGTTTTTCTTTTAGTTTAAATGAATTATTTGCAGCTATTTCTTTCTTATCCCCTCAGGCAATTGTTTCATAATGAATTGGAAAGGACAGTCGAGGTGTCTTATTTGCTCGGCAAATAAACATTCATAAAAGACACAAAAAAGAAACAAGATGTTTTTCAAGGTGAAAATAGCTTTTTCAGCCTTTAGGCATCCAAGCTATGAACAATTTTTACAACTCATATTCATCATGTATGCCATTATGTCAAGTTTTCCAAACACGAAATTAATGTGTGAATGACATTTGTTGCTGTTTAATTACTTAAAATGTCACTGGACAAGGACAAAATATACCTCTTTGAAAGGGAAAAATAAGTCTCTATTTTGGAAAAATAGAGGATATTTTCGGCTGGACTGCAACATGCAAGACCAGCCCTAAAAATGCTAAACTCTGTGCGTGAGTGAGTGATGAAGTTGTAATATTGGTCAGTGAGTAATGGTGTGACATTGCTGTTTCTCTGTTGTTCTTTTAAAATAAATAGGCACGGACAAGGTGGACAGGTGGACAGGTGGACAGACGCTGACAGTCTGTATTACTGTAACATTATTCCTCATTCTCTGTAACCAGTGTAACATGGCAGCATAATGGAAACAGCAATATACACCGTTAATTAGCCATCCGCGGTCGTTGTGTCAGTTTTGGACGGAGGAGAGAAAGAATCACCTTATCAGTTTAAGTAACAGCCGTGTTTACTTAATGGCAGTAAAGAAGTCCCCAAAGGAAAAGATTGGGAACCACTTTACAAGGTCCAGCCATATACTGGGTTTTAACCTTGTCTTGTTCTGAATATATCATACACGATTTCATTGCAAATCCTTGTTCTTGTTTTGTTAATCAAAATCATTCTAAGCGAAAGTGTTTGTATGCAAGACGACACATAGATCTGAACCCAGTTCAATCAACAGAGACTGAGAGACGAAATGATCTGAAACAACGCTTTGTGCCTTGATAACTACCTCCTGCTGGCATCGACAGTCACAAATGTAAAGAAAGAGACCTGAGTGCAGCGGCTTCGCTTCAAGTGATGACTGTTGAAAGGATCTGTTTACCTGCTGCACTTACTGAGACTCTTGGACCTTGATGGCGTCTGCCTCACAATGTAAATATCAACCCTAAAGTGTTGAGCATGACTCAAAAGACAATGGGGTCTAATCGGTGAAAATAATGACTCATGTTTACATGCAGATCAAGGTCATTCACATTCATCAGCCAGAAGTCATTCACGAGAAGAATACATAGCAGTGGTGGAATAAGTATTCAGATTCCTTATTCAGGTCAAAGTGCCAATAAAGCAATTAAAAAATACTTTACAAGTTAAAGACCAGTATTAAAATACAATTTGATTAAAATGAACAACTTCATGTATCCTAAATTTAAAGAATAACATTAGTTTAATCACAATAATGCCCACCGTATGTGTTGCATTTTTATACAGTAAATTACATTGATCGATTGGTACTGAGGCATTGCCTAAGTAACATTGTACCAGTGTAGCTGGTCATGGTGGAGCAAATTCTAATTTCACCATGTACAATAAGTTTGTAACATAGGAGGAGCCTCTGGTCCCTTAAGAGTTTTCCCCCTACTGAATTCCTATTTCAGATACTTTTGTTTAGGATTTCCTTAATGTTGCTTAACATAGAAAAACAGCGGTCTCCTTTAGGTATTGTAACAGTCCTATAGGTTTATGATATGGGCCCCAGCTGGAATTATTTCAGCTTTGTTTCTGAGAAATTATGGTTTGTCCATTATGTTCTAAATGCTACACTACCCATACAGGGCTCTTACACATTTTCATGGACAAAATTTGCCATGACTTTTCGAGGACCCACAATAAAAATTTCCATGAGTATTCACAATGTATGATGCATTGCAGTATCCCAAAAATGCAGTTTACAATTTAGTAGTGGGGCATAGCATACATATGAAAACTTCATTATTCATGACCCTACTTGTTAAATGACACTGTCACAATATTAGCTTTCTCTTATTCAAAAATATCAGATTAAAATTCTATCCAAACACAATAGCATGTGGTTGACATATATGGATGGAAAGACAAAACAAACGTGGGGAGAAAATGAAGAAAAATACATGATGGCAAACAAAATGTTGTCCAATATGAGACCTTCACTGTGTCAGCAGCTACAGAGAATAAATCTTGCAGTTATTACATAACATGAATGGAAGATTACAGCAAAAATTAATGTCATGACACAAAAAAAACAATTCTGTGACTTTTCCAAAACCTTTTGAAGGATCAACTATTTTTAGGATTTTCCCACACCTGGAAAACAAGTTTCCATGACTGTTGGAACCCTGAACCCACTGCAATGGAGAAGAAGCCAGCGAGAGGCACTAATCAGACTGAAAGCAAATTCAAGATGCTTCACCATTAAATTTGTAAACAAAACATAGCACGCTATATTTGGGGAATCAAAATCGACCCAGAATCCGAAAGAATTTATTTAAACTGTAAATAGTAAATGTAGTTTTCTTAACGAAGTCATTCCTAGCCTCCATACTGATATGTACAGTATTTAATAGAATTTTAAAGCTTTCTGATTGGACATTTCTTTTCAAATTGCACAGTCATAGTCCTGCAATTGTTTTTTCAACTTCTTATTAAAAAAAACAGCTATCATCTAACACAGTTTTTAAGTTGTTGTACTGAATCAACTAGTGTTCAAGTGTCATTTGCATCCAAGCTCTGAAGTGATCCAACTGTGCCTCCTCCCACCTGCAACTCTACAAGAAAGTTTAGTCCAACAGTTGCCAACCCAAAGGTCAGGCCCCGACCCAAGGGTCACAAAATAAATCAATGGGTTCATATAATGATTATTGAGGTAGGACAGAAAAAAAGATATGGCTAGACAAATTTGTACAAGCTTTATTTTTTACTCTCTTTTTTGGAAAATAACTTTATCTCTTTGCGCCTCAAACTGTTGATCAAATAAAACCAACTGAGAAGTTTAGTGGAAAATCAATCTTTTGTGCCAACAATTCATCGGCACCACTGATAAAGAAACTGTGTGTAATATCCTGGAGTCAGTGGCTGCAGTCAGATCTGTTGCTTCCAGGTATCTTTAGGCCAGTGGACTAAATAATTAATGTGATGAGAACTCACAAGATATGAAGCCCATATGATTACAGCCAAATCAATACTGCAATGTGAGAGATAGAAATACAGATTCCTGCCACGCCAAAGCTGTCAATACAGTTGAAAAAAAACACAAAAACATTCCTCTTCTGAACTGCATTCTTCTTTATTTTCTCATAGTTTTCCACTCCACCACTTTCGATATTGATCGTGTGGCTTCCATGGCTATAAGAAATATTTTGATGGGTTTCTTTTTAAGCTGCAGACAAATCGCAAGTGTGCGTTCATGTTTGTGCGTCAATATCTGTTTGTGTCGGGGAAGCTGAAATTGCGTGAGTGGCACATACGTGTGTGTGTGTGTGTGTGTGTGCGCGCGCACGCATGCACACACGCAAAAATTCTTTAATTTAGCTTAGTGAAGCATGGGGACTCACGCCTTGTGCCAGTGTTCATTTCATACTCCCATTTGTATTGCACATTTGGAATGCAGATGAGCTTCACTGCTGGTGTTTTAGCACTTGCTGTTTGGCTTAGTCTTAATGAGGTATCAGTAAATGAGTTTCTATTACAACAGATATGGTGCTCAGAGGCAAGACACAGAAATATGTTGACACAGACCAGTTGGATAACCTTAATAAGCTCAGACTTTCCAATATAGATATGCAGATAGATATCTTGTCATTAGGTGTGATAGCTTGCAAAGTCCTGTGATAAGTGGACTCATGTTTCCTCCAGGGCAGTGTTGCTTTAACGTTAAACTGCTGCCTCACTTTCACATTAAAATCAGTGCTGAGCTGCTGAGTGTCACATCTCTCTGAACTAATATTTGTTCTAACATCCCAGAAGGAATTTCACTCTATTTTGAGGCACTGCAAGCTAGACTGCACCCACCTACTCCCCATCATACAGACACAGGCATGTATATTGTCAGTGCATGCACACACACACACACACACACACACACACACACACACACACACACACACACACACACACACACACACACACACACACACACACACACACACACACACACACACACCCCTCAGATGTACTCTCAGTCTCCAGAGCTCCCGGGGATCCAGTTGAGAGGGATCGATGATGGTGTCCACACCTCCTGACCTGCGCTCTGAGTCCCTGCCACCTCTCCTCCAGCCTCCAACAGCCAAGAGACAAAAAAAATAAAAAAAACGCACACCACAAACTCACCGTGAAATGAGATACTCGCTCTGAAAAATGTCTGCGGCTTTATGCACTCAATGCCACGAAAGGCCCTTGAAATCCACTTATACATACAAGAGTGCCATCTTAGACAAAAGGTTGAAAGCGAGGTGGAAATTTACCTTAAAGTGCTGCTGAACTTTGTCAGGTTTCAGCTGTGTGGGATGATCTGTCATATCAGTGGTGCTGAAGAGTGCTCAACCAAGGTTAACAAGTTTAGATCATTTTATCGCAACAGGGACAAAGTTAGAGGAAAAACACGATTAAAATACAGTGGCAGGGGGAAAAAAATGCACAGAGGGGAAATAGAGTGAAACTAGTGCAGGTGATATTAAAAACCCAAGGGGCTTATGAAAGCATCCCACTTCAAAACAAAGAACAAAAAAAACAACACTTTGATCCCCTTCTATTTATATCATCACTTACATTTTAATATTAAGTTTGTTAATCTTAATAACTAAAGCTGTAAAAATTAGAATCCTTTTGATCAGAGAGTTGCAGTAAACAGGCCATCGCATGCTATTGTAACGAATCAGAAGTCTTCTTTTATCTGAAAGCCTGTGTTTAATATCTCCAAATCTTCAAGCGCTTTCATTCGGTTCAGATTCCAGTATTCGACGCCAATACAACTAATGTTTCATTCTATGTAACCCCTGACAATAAAGGTGATGGCGCTTTCTCGTTTCATTTCCACAAGTGTCATGTCAGCAGTCTCACATCACCTCCAGACCAGGGCTCTGATCTGTATGCTGGTCACCGTAAAGTCAACATCAGCAGTAATAACTGACAACTAGCAATCAAAGAGACCTTTGGTGAAGCTGACATTACACCTGAAAGCATTCAGATATCAAAATACCGTGTGACTGCACTCTTTAGAAGTAATAAGATGTGTTAGTGTATGCCCTTGGGAAATGAGTAATCTCAAGTCAGCCGTTAACAACTCAGCAGCAGAAGATCTTCCTCCTTTTTGATAAAAAGTAACTAATAATAACCTGAATTAATGCATCGCTGGCCTTTTTAAAGTTGACCTGATATGCCTTTATATGTCACATAACGTTACAATGTCAGCTGTTCATTTTAAATGTGGCCAAAGATTCAGATAACAAGGTAAATGTATATAAAAGTAATCCCTGTGAGTCCCTGGAAGGTCCAGTTATGTTTAGAAGCTTTAATTGGTGATTTTTCCAATGATAAAAAGTGCCACTATTCACCATCAAAGTCATTCCCTGACTGCAAAAACAATGTAGCTACATGCTAACATCATAGAAATGTTTAATCCAAGTGTTGTTAATTTCGCACTGATTTTACATAATATTCCTGCTGGAACATGTATGGTTGTATTTAGAGATTTTATTGGTAATTGTTCATGATAGAAAGTACTGCTATTATCTGCTACAGTTATTTCCTGACTGCAAGCACCATGCTGCATGTGCCTATACATGCTATCATCTGGGAAACCTGTAATATTGGTTGTCAGTGTTGTTAATTTCTCCCTACTTCTGAATCATAATCTTGTTGGAACATGTCCAGTTTTGTTAGATTTTAATAGTGGTTTTTCACGGTCGACAGTGCCACTATTTTCTGTCAGTTACCTCTGGACTACAAATACCATGCTGCATGTGGCTACATGTGGGTATATGCTGATGTCAGGGGAATATGGAATCTTGGCTGTCAATGTTGTAAGTTTCTTCCAGATTTTGGAAATTAACATGCCCGGTTGTGTTTTGTTTTCCGGTTGTAATTTTTCAGGGTTGAAGGCGCCTTTATTCTCCGCCACAGTCATTTCCCAGTGCAGAGGCGCCAAGATGCAGGCGACCTGAAAACGCTGACCAATCAGAGTATACTGGGCTTTTTCAGGAGAAGGGCTTAAAAGACAGGCACTAAAACAGAGCATTTCAGACAGAGCATGAACACAGATGTTCCAGCACAGACAGAAAGAGGAAAATAAAGTGCTTTTGAACATTAGAGCATGTAAACATGTTCTGGTAGAAACCCAAAATACAAATATGAACCTGAAAATGAGCATAATAGCACCCACTGAAACACACTTATCAGTGTGGCTCATAATTCAGACGGATAGACTCCAGTCTCTTTATTTGTATTTGGGTGATAACACTGTCCTACAGTGAACCTGTCTATTAAAATGCAGAGGCTGCAGAGTGGACACAGTCCAGCTGATGTAGATCCAGACTCCACTTCTTGGACTATCATGACTCATTAACCCACACAGAGTGTGCAGCTCAGAGGCCTGAGGGCCAGATAGGGGTCTAACACATAACAACTCTGTCTCAGACAAAATACATTCATATTCTACTTTTTATGATTTTCCACATGCATTTTGGAATGAATTTATTTGCTGCCTTGTGTTTATATTTTTCTTACAATGCACAGAACTTGAGTACACATTCTACGTTTTTAGGTTTAGGCAACTTGAACTCTTGGTTTATTTGACTCCAGACATTTAACCCATACCACAATATTTCTCTAAAAGGCACTTCGGTTTGAGAAATACTGAAATAATGAGTCCAAAATTCCCTCCAGTAGAACTTTGTACACAAGATGTTGTTCGACTAGCCACCAACCAAACTCTATAAAATGATGAAAAAAAATCAGAATATTTTATTTACTATTTAACTGCTCAATTATTTAACACAATTCTGGTGGAAAATACTAAATAAATAATTACATATTTTCATTTTAAGCTCTGTAAGGCTGCATTCAGGCACAGTAGTGCTTTGAGGTCAATGCCAGCAGAATGACTTTTTTCCTACTAAGATTGGATCTATTCAATACCGTAACATTTCAAAAATCTAGAAGAGCCAAACAGTTAAACGCATCCAAGTTAGCAGAGCAAAAGACCTGAGGTTGGCCTTTCAGCCAGCAGTAGTTAGCTGCGCATGATTTATTGGCCACACCCCAGAATCATCTGGCTAATTTTATAAGCAGCATTTGAACCATTTTGACATCATGCAACACTGAGCAACTCTCATAGGAATGAACGCAGCCCCGTGTTCAACTCTGTAACCAGTTCTCTTAATACATCCATGGTTTGCTCTGACTGGTCAGCGTTTCCAGGTCTTTTACATCTTGATGTGTCTTGTAGACTGTAATGAAGTATAGCTGCACTTTTTTTAATTGTGACAAAAAATGACCAAGTAAAGCTTCTAAACACAACTGGACATGTTCCAGCAGGAATGTGATCCGAAACTGGGGAGAAATTAATAACATTAACAGCTAAGATGACATGTTTCCCTGTCTGACATTTCAATAGTAAAAGAAAAACTATAGAGTTTCCAGCAGAGTCTGAAGCCTGAGGTTTTTATTGACGTTTCTTGTACAGTAATTATAACTACACATTAAAAATGGAGCATGCAGCAAAAAATGCACACTTCTCTATTGCAATAACTAATAAAGCCAAAGCAAGTGAAGTGGAGGACCTACTGATGAATGTAAACTACTTCGATGTGCAGGTGTTTAACATTACTTCTCTAGTTTATTCTTGCCATGAATTCTTACCCAGAAAAAAACCTAATTTCAAAATTAATCCTTAATCCAAAAATCCTAATCCTCCACTACCAAGTGGACCGGGGTGAATTGAGGACTGGCCAAAATGACCTCACTTCCCCCAAAAGTCCAAAGCTCCAAATGACACGCTCAAGCAAAACAAAACTAGTCCCCACACACACACACACACACACACACACACATACACGCAAACACCCTCACACACAGTCTGCCTCTCTCTTTCTCGATCTCTTTTCCAGGATTGGACACACTTCATCCACTGGACAGCGTAATCTCACATCCGCTGTCTCCAACTCCCTAAGAACTGAGTACATGAAAGCACGGGTGTCATGCATGGTATGTGCGGTGCTAGAGTTGTCATGACAAACAGACGACTGCAGCTGAAGAGGTTAATGAGGACCAGCGGCTCCTACACAGGTAATGGTGACAGGGAGGGAGTGATTTCCATATAATGAGAGGTGTGCTGCAGACAGGAGGAGCACTGAGCGACAGAAAACATTGCATCTGGGCACAGATGCTTACGGATTTTTAACTAACCTCTGCAAAGTGAATCGGGGTGTTTACAACAAATTTGCTCTCTCCTCAAACACGTTTCAGAAAGGTTTAAGTGTGAGAGGCTGCAGGGCAGAGATTAATAGATAAGTAGACAGACAGATATACACAGAGACGGGAAATGGGAGAGGAAGAGCACATGAAAAGAGCAAAGACTTAAAATTCAAGTAAGAGGCTTAGTTTGAGTCAAAAGACTCTTTTTAGTGTCCTTTGGTTCTTTATGAAAGCTGACAGGGCAGATTATCCTGACAGCAAGGAGGTCAGAGTGAATGTCGTGTCTGTCTTTCAGCACAAAACCCAACAATTCCTCACGTCAATAACAGTGGCATAACCAACAAGTCCTCCAACCCACGTAAGTTGTTTGTTTCTACCCACCCACTGCAGCATTACTTGAATTTGCACTCTAAAATTGAGCAGGAGATCAACACAAAAACAACATGAATGGACGCATTTTTAAACAAGTGGTTAAAATGAAATGTCTGTGGTTGGGTTTCATCTTGTAAGCTTTAGAAAAAGATAAGGGTTTGGGTTAAAATATGTTTGTGACATAACTTAAGGTACATAATAAACAGCTACATAAAAACATAACCTAACGTTACATACTTAATGTTAAGTACATGATTTAAGCTAAGTACGCTAAAATAGCCTCGGTCAACTCATTGTTGACCTCTGGTTTCACACAGAACAAGAATAGCTGTGTAATGGGTCAAAGTCCTATATTTGTTGGACCCATCCCCCAAAACCTCATCCCTGTGTTGATTTTGTTGCTCTTTATATTATATGATCTGACTTTCTCCTTTGCCTCTGCTTTCATGATCATTACAGCCACTAGACGCTGCAATAAACAAAGCCTAAATATGTATTGTAAGATGATGCTAGCGCAAACATAGTCATAACTGTAATAGCCTATGTGGTCGTATGTTGTGGAGTCTCTGCATAATTCATTGCCAAATATAAAATGTAACATGATCTCCTGGTGTAAATGTGCCCCATGTATTGTTCTGAAACAAGGACTTAACTTGCTTGAGAAGCAAAAATGTGCTTTATTAAAATGAAATACAAAAAAGATTACCAGTCTACAGTCATGCCAGTGGTTCTGCAAGTCTGTACTTGCTAGTGTTAGCATGCTAACATGCTCAGTGACAAAATGTTGATGTTTAGCCAAGCGGCAACCTCCGAGGCTGAAAAATGAAGCCAATGTAAAGGTGCCAAAAACTGCAGTTCCTCCAATGGTCACTGGGGGCTGGCTCAAAAACCGAGTCCATCCTCATAGTCCCCCATATTAAAACGCCCAACTTTATAGCAGAAATAAGTGGCAAAAAAAACAGATTTGGTCTCTATAGCTGTCTGCCAGGCGGAGTCAGATCCATCCCTCGTTCTTCCACAGCACCGACCTCTCATCCAAAACATGGGCACTTCTGGCCTCAAAAAACCAAGACAGCAACGGCTGAAATGCCAAACTCAAGGCTTCAAAACAGCATTCATCAAACCAATGAGTGACGTCACAGTAGCTACGTCCATTATTAAACAGTCTCTCTGTTTAGTGTGCAGAGTTCAGCAGTTTATTGTATTACTGTACTTTATTGTAAAGAGAGGAGTACTGAGAAACACACGTACCTTAAATCTCAAATGTTAGAATAACCATATAAATAAATACAAATGCATACCTATCATAATGTAAACAGCTCTATCACTCTCTACACCTAAACCTTTGTACTATAAATAAAAAAACATCAATAAAAGTGCAACATGCTACCATGGAAATGCATATCAAAACAACGTTCCATAGTTTCAATCACTGAATGCTGACATTTGCATTGCTTCTCTGTGTGATTATCCCTTCAAATACCAGCACTGAAGCACAGATGTAAAATATAGCTCTGAAACAGTAAATCGCATATTAAAGTAGCTGACTTTTATTCTGCTGAGACTTCTAAATGAACATTTACATTGGAAAAATATTTATAGTCATAAAGCACTAAGTATGGGGAAAATGGAAACTTTGTGCTAGATGAAAGGTTGAGGGATCAACAAAGTTATTACAGTTTATCCTGAGGAGGATGTGACTGAACCAAATGTCATGACAATCCATCCAATAGTTTTTGGAGACATTTCTTTAAGCATTAGAAATGTGAACTTCATGGTGGCATTAGTGGAAACATCAGTCCCAAAGTCATTAGGTTTCATCCTCTGGGACCATGAATGCATGTACACAATTTTTGGACAATCCTTTCAATAGTTGCTGGGATATTTCAACATGGTCTTCCCTTGAGACATGTCATAATGTGGTTAAAAAGTACAAACAATGGTCCTTTGGCAACTTTGACAATATGAACAAAGCATCACAACATCGTTAAAATCAAACTAAGAGGACGTTATAAAACCATGATAGGAGAAAAAAATGTTTATCTGTCTCCTCTGACCAAAGGGTAGACAATAAGTCTGACCTTGCCGCTAGAATACATCATTATATATTCTTTTGGTGTAATGAGCCAGTGGGTGTCTCTTGCAGGAGAGTTTTTGGCAACTGAATTCCCCATCTCGAGCAAATTACTAACACTACCAAATATAATGAGAGCTGAAGGTCACACTTTGTTTCAGAAAACTGCCACCTGTACAGTTTGAAAAAAGTTTGGAGTGGCCCAGGAGAGCCAGCAATCTGGTTTATTTGGAAACGGCGCGAGAGGTTTCAGAGTGTGTACACAGCTTTGCCCACAGTGAGGATGGATATATTAGCAATTGTTTGGATTAGACGTGATGTGATGTATTCAAATGGCACCGCCCTGGAAAAAATGCTCATGATGTTTTCTTTCCACGTGTTAATGCGCCACTGACCGAGGAATCATTACACATTCACTGCAAAGCTTTTCCTGTGCTAAGGCTCACAAAAATACATTATGAGCAATTATGATGCATGAGGAGCATCGCAAGGCTGTCAGATAGAGCACTCATAACATTCATCTTATATAATAATCAAATGATGACTTTGTTCTTCCTTATAGTACGGAATAGTCCATCAAATAATCCTCAGTGGCTCTCTTTGTGTCTCTGAGTGGTCGGCTGTCTGACTCAAACACCCGGCGAGCTCGACCCTGATTCTGAGGTCAACTGTGCCAATCAATGGAGCGGCCCAGCATGGGAAGTGCAAGTTCATTAGTGTTTCACAGTTGCAACTGAGCAGTAATGATTTGAAATGATTTAAAGTAAAAAAAAAAAAAAAAAAGAAAAAAAGAAAAAGCACAAGTTATTTATTGATGAGGAGCTATGGCTGTAAGACTATGCCAGTGTTTGTGCATGTTTTAGCTTCTTTACAAATCAGGTGTATTTGTACTTTTTACCTCCTTCCACACAGCCATCTGACGCCACTGTTGTCTCTTTGATATAAAAACTCGCAGAGATGTGTAGCCTGCCTGAGATCAATAATCCATCACCGTGAACATCACACTGTATGTGCTGTTGTTTTTGCCAAGGTTAAGTCAACGTTGTAATGCAGTGCAGAGCTTTTAAATCAAGCCGCACTTACAGCTGCGTTATCCCATGATGATAAATCAACAGAGACAAAAAGCACACAAGATGGTAGCTGTCATGGGATATTGTTCGAAAGCATGTTGAACTTTAAGGAAAAAACAAGTGCAGTCACTTGAGAGGAATGCAGAGGAAGCACTTTAAAATGACAGGTATGAAGCGTAAAGACTTTATTTCATAAGCTGACATTTCTGCAACAGAGTGCTTCTTCACAGCTCAAAGTGGAAAGCATGAAAAAATCATATTTATAGCTTCTGGGACAACCGGATGCAGTCTAACAAATGAATGAATTAGTAAACCAACGGAATAAAAAAAGTTCTCATAAAATATTTGATACGCCAGTTTTTTAAATCTTTAAACAGCAGTATAACTATAACATATTTAAAGGTAAACTTTGCCAGTACTAATATGGGATAAAAGGATTCAGGAAAGTAGGAAAAACTTACTATAGCCTTGGATTCTATTGCTCTTACCCATCTCACTGTATGTAATAATGTTTAATAATGTTTCTAAGGTCCATGTTTTTATTTTATTTTAAACCAAAAGCCAGTGGTGTTTAAAACTAAGACAACGTAATGTATGTCCATCTGTCAAGCACTGGTGACAGTAGACATATTTACATCATGTTACTTACTTATATTAACCCCCCAAAAATGTGTGTTTTTAAACCTAAAAAGCCTGAGATTTACCCGGGAGATAGCTGTTGGTCACATGCAGACATTGAAGGGTGTATCACATTAAGACACCAAAGGGTGCCTTTAGCATCAATGTCACACGCCAAAGGCACAAAAAAGTGTCAATAGTTGAAAACTCAGGATGGGAATGTGTTTTTGTTTCGTAACTGTTAGATGTCTAAATAGGCAACTGTTTTCTAACAAGTTTGCCCCATCAATAAAAAATAGTGCTAATACGTCAGTGGTTCACAAATAGCTCACAGCCAAACGGCCAAAATAAAAATCTTTCAGTCTATCATTAAATTCTTACAAATTCAATTAGATATCATTTAAAAAAAGAGCATTTCAATGAGAATTTTTTTTTTCCCAAAAAACACAAACTATGAAATAGTGAGAGTATTTAGCATGTATTAAACACTCACTGATCCCAACAATATCAAGGTTATAGAATGAAGGGTCACTGAGAAGTGCAAGGTAATGTACAATTTGTATTTCATATTGACTAAAAATTAATGGAAATAAGTGACTAACTGATCATAGTAAAAACAAAAAAAAAATCTAAATATAAAATGCACATTTGTAAGCTAAAACACACAACAAAAACGTCTGCAATGAGACGTGATACAGCAGAGGACATGCCTTTGTACCAATGACAGAAAACCTAAAATGGTTATTATCATGCACTGTTTTTTTTTTACTCTGTTTTGTCGACTGAGAGTGAAAAGAGCAGAATTTGTGTTAACTGATGAACATCAATTGCTTATTTCATTCATTGTCTCCATGTCGGGAATGATCTCTGCTTGACAAGTATTAGATGAATAGTTATTTTTTTTCCTAGTAACCCAAAACTGAAATTCAACAGTGCTGAATTTTTCTTTTATATAAGGAACAATAAAACAACCCTGGCATGGGCCTTAGGTCATGGTGACTGTTCATCTTCTAACAGGAAAATAGCTTTAATTTATTCTGTTAAACAAAATGTTGAAGCCTTACAGAAATATAATAAAATATGCCAAAAGGTAGCACACAAGGCTCTGGCTGTTTGGTGTGTACCTTCAAAAAAATGTGACTTTTTGAATCTTTTCACCATAGAATAGGCTCTTACGGCAAGGAGTCATGCATGCATTTCTTTTTTTTAGAAAACTTTCAAATTACTTTACATTCAGTCCATTCAAATTAGGTTTCAGTTATATAACGAAACAGGAATGGAAGAATTAACTGGCTTTTTACTAGCTTTTCATTATTTTTTTAAATGCAGTAAAATTAACAGCCAATTTCCCAATAATGATCACATTAAAAGAGGTATAGGGAACAAAGAAAAAAAAACTCCTCTGAACACAAAAGTGACTCACAGTAACTATATTGTCCTCTCCTGAACTCTGGTGACTGCATGGGCGTCCCAGTGAGAGAGAATTTACATAATGGCAAAGTACGTTCAGTTTCTTTTTATTCATTTTCCTTCCAAACCTTATGCTCCTATTGCTTTAAATGATTTTTTTCAGAGCACAGTAACTCTGTAACTTGCTTGTAAGTGACTTTGAACTTAAACATTTGTCAGCAATTTAAAGTTCTCACATTAGAAAAGGTTACCTCTGCATAAATTATTTATACTCCTCCAAACAAAAAGACACGCCGACATACAAAGAGATGAGTTAATTAAAGATGTCAAAGGAAAAGTTTGACATTTAGGAAATTTACTTAGTTGATATTTGTCTGAGTCAGTGCCAGTGGCTGTACGCTGAACATGGAGCTATAGCACCAGCAGCTGGTTAGCTTAGCTAGCATGAAAACTGGAGGCAGGGGTTGCCGATTTCTAGTAAAACTCTGTATTTACAATGCAGTTAGAGACAAACTATTTAAAATATCATCAGCAGATATTTGCCAAATAAATCCATTAATTTGTCAAATTACATTCAAGTGGGACGCCCATTAGCTCCCCTCTCTCTCCCCCTTTCATGTTTAAGCTATCTTATCAAATAAAGGCAAAAAGGCCCAAAATTACATGTATATACAGTATATATATATAATATATATACACACATATATATAAAAAATGTGCAGTGTTGTGAGATAGCACGCTAGTCAGCTAACTAATGGAGAATCATTGAGAATACAATCAGTGTGGGTTGTGTGCAAATTTACATACCACATGGTAACAGCTAGCTATCAAACACTAGCTGAAGGTCCTTACAAACTGCGAACCGTGAACTTTGCTTATCTGCTGGTTAACTGAAATATAAAAAATATTAAATGGAAATTGTAATCCTGCAATGGCTCAGACAGTGCAGTAGTGTTAGTAGTAGCGTCTGCTGCACATGTGGTTTCAAAATGATTGCACCGTGCCTGCAAAGCGTTGGAAATATACTGAATTCCTTTTTAATTGGACAATGGCAATTTGTGTGATGAGTGGAAAAGTGGGCTGGTGGCATGAGTTAAAAATTTAATTAAAACCAAAACATGCCACAAGACCTAGTCTACCACATTTTTTTGATGTAAATTGTGCTAAAATTCTAAAATTCCTGAGCTTAATTTCTCCAGGCATTTTTGCGGATATTTATCAGGAATGTCCTGACCCTTTGGCTCTCATTATGTGCCATAACCTCACAGTGACTAAGAGACTCTTATTTATTCAACAGTAACAGGAGTGTGTAAATAAACACACTGCCTCTAAATTAAACTCATTTCCATATACAGATTAAAGCGGGTCTGTTTGGTTTTCACCACATTACCAGCGAAACATAAGCTGAAAAACAATATTAAGTGCTTATGAGAAGTGCCACCACTTTATAAAAGTCCTCATAAGCAGCAGATTGAACTGTGGCACTCAATAAATAATTACCCAGCGAGGCCACAAAGTGCATTTTTGCACATTTTTCCAATGTCATTCAAAGGCACCAATCATCTCCGAGTACATTTTATCAGCATGACTATTGTATCATGTGGCTATTTAATAGATGGAAAAGCAGTTTTATTTCCTGAGTGGTTTTGCTATTTAGTTACCTTTCTGAGCACATATGTTCCCGTCCTGTTGTGTGACAAGCTTTCAGTATTCTAGGTCAGCCCTCCAATGCTCCGGTGTGACTCAAGAATGAAAGGGCATGTACAGGGAAGAAGCAAAAATAGCAGCTGGGCCACAGAAGCCAAAGCTTTGACAAAGCCTCGGACATGTGTGTTCCCTGACCTGAATAACCAAGAGAGCTGCGGAGCGCTCAACCAGGTAGGCCCCGGACGCGTTTGGAAAATAACACTATTTTTCTTTTCACATCCATCGGCACTTTTCATTTGTTGTTTGCGCCCCCAACTTTCGGCAAGAGCAGGAGCAGAGCTGACACACTATTTTGTTCACTCACAAAACAAAAGGGAAGCTAATCAAACCTGAATTCATTTATTTTAATAAATTTCAGCGTTGCGATCATGTTTAATGTGCTGAGACGGTTGCTAATGTGCCTCTGCCCCACTCGCGCTCGCAAGCAAGCGCAGGGGGGCATTTGCTGTTTCGCTTCCAAACATCTTCTCTGTAATGCCTGTCCAATTACTCACACTAGAGAGGTTTCGGTCCAATCGCCGTCTTCACTCCGGGGTTAAATGGAATTAACAAAGCCGAGACCTCATCATCATCTGTTCCGTTTTGTTCGTGCTTTCACATTCACCACCTGCCAAGTTGCGTAGCCTTTCCATTTTGGAGAGACTTTCAAAGAACAATGGGCACGCGGCACACAGTGTGTCTATGATCTGCTTTACACTGTGCTCATCAACTTCAATTCATTCTTTCACAATAAAAGGTGCAGGAAAAGTAATTACTTAGTAAAAACACATTTGTTGTCGGGGAGGGGGTGTTATCAGTTGAAACAGAAAGAAGTGTGCAGAGCTCTGTGAGAGATGCCAGAGCTCTTGAGAAAAATTAGTCATTTTTATGTCATGTCAACAGAGACGAAGCCAAGCTTCACATGCACACAGACAGTCCTGTTTCATGCCAAAGCCTTCATGTCATAAGGTGCAGCTGAACCTCTTTCCCCTGACTCCCTCTAATGTGGGAGGAAATCACAATGTCATCCCTGACTTGTGATTACTTTGGCACATTGCATGTTACCGGGCTACAGGCATTTGTGTTGAGGCATATTGACACCACCGCCACGTCAAGCCCTTTCACATCATCTTCCTGGACAATTCTGAGTTTCCCCGCCCTTTTCTCATCCGCCCGGGAGAGGTTGATTCAGCGGTACGGCTGGGGCGCAAATGATCAGAATCGGCTACATTCGTCCTAAAGCTCAGCAGGCGGCCGAGGAGCGGAGGGAAGATGGAGGGGGGAGGGAATGAGTCAAACGAGAGATGACAGAGAATTCAAATAGAGCGAAGAAGCAAAAGACGCCGAAAGAAAAGGAGAGACTGCTGGTTTCGGGGTGGTGGAAGGGAAGTGAGGGATGTCAGGCTGGGAAACTAGGATAGAGAGAGGAAAGCAAAGGAAGGAAGAGAGGAACGGGGGGGCTGGAACTTTTCAATTACAGCACACACAGACAACAAAGACCCAGATTTCAAGAGACTATAACAGTCTGCAGCCCGGAGGGAAAAGCTCATTTAGCCTCCTTCATTTCTCCTATCCTTTCTCCACACAAATTACAAGTTGGAATATTTAATGCGATCCTTTTGTTGCACAAGCAAAACGCAGGCTTCTGTATCATTATAGATGTCCCAAGATCAGGTACCAGGGGAGTCAGATGCTTCTGTTGGAAGATTACAGGAAAAACACTTTCCCCTGCTTTAAATTTCAAAGTGTTTCAGGTGATTGAGATGGTCAGCTGCACCGACGGTGACTACAGCTATTTAGGCTTTGAAGATGTGATCCCTGGTTATTGAACTGACTGTCTTAATTTGAACTTGAAAGAAAAAAGAAAAAAAAAAAACAAGACGTCCCCTGGCATCCGGAGGGGAGCTTGCCAAATAACATTAAAGCAAAAGGGAATCAATGGAAGCAGGCTATTGATTCAACCCCATCATGGATAACAGACACTCTCCTCGCAGCCCATTTAACACAGGGAGGCCTTTGTCAATCCGGTTTTCAGTGTGAATGACAAGCATAATGACAAGATGGCTAGAAAGTGCCAGACAAAAGCTTCTCCTAGCAAACATAAAGTATAATTGCCCCAACATCAAACAACTTCTGGCTGAGGAATTTAGCTTTTTCTTCATTGTATAGTCCCCGAAGAGCAGACACTGGAGTCTAATTAGAGATTCATCTGCTGTACCTGTCGACCCCCAAACACACACACTCACAGCTTCATCCCAGCTACCTCCTCCACCCTAATTTGAAGGCTTGTGGCAGCTAACTTCCCTCTAACGTCATTCAGCTCTCACACGTCTAAGAGATTTGTCAACTGCGCGTCAAGTAGTTGTGATGTTGCTGCGAGGAAGGCAGGTGGGGAAAAAATAATCCACATCAGCATCTGTTCCTACACCTGTCTCGCCCATCACTGTCGCAGAAATACCATCAGCGATGTGAATTCGCACTAAAAAGGTTTGGAGCGAGTTTACACATTGTGGGTTAAACGTTTCTTTTTGCATAATTATGAATTTCCTTTTAAATGGAGAAACTGGTTTTGGGTTTTTTTTTTCATTGCAAATTATAATGCTTAGAGGTGGCTAAGTGAGGATGCACTCCTGAACCTGAATCCCATCATCCAAGAAAACCCCAATAATGGCCCATAATTATTCTCACTGGTAGATCCAGCATGCCACTACAGGAGAGGTGGATCATTTAGTCATGCAATGCTGCAGGCTCTGAAGCTGTGGCACAGGACAATAAAAGGAGAAAAAACAACATTGAGGGATAATTAGCCCATTATCAAGCTCATTTTAACACTTTTAATGTGGCACGTTCACTCAGAGAGGAACAAGCGGTGATGGCAAATAATGAGGGTGAATTATAGGAAGGTTGTAATGGTGATGGAGGCAGCCCTGATGCACCACCATCATCATCACCTCAGCACTTGACTGTATATTTCACCCTCATCATGATGCACTTGCTCGCCCTCTTGCTATCTCACTTGTAAAAAAAAAAAAAAAAAAAAAAAAAAATACTGGGGAAGAAAAAGCTCTCTGTGTTGAAGCAGGCGCTCATTCATCCAGCAGCTCACTCTGCGGAGGGGGGAGGAACAGCTCACACACGCAAGCAAGAATTCAGCAGCAACTTTAAGGATCATACAAACGGATTGCGCTCAGGATGGAGAAATCTACCTTTTGCATTCTGGAAATATCTGTGACCGCGCGGACACGATGACTGTCCTCGTGCGTCCGCTGCTGCTGCTGCTGCTGCTGCTGCAACTTGTCATCGAGGAGCGGGTGTGAACTGCGCGCGGATGCGGGAGGCTCGTCTCCCGAAATAAAGTTGTGCAAGAGCCGAAATCAAGTTGGAGTAGCGCTTGAGAGAAAAGACTCATCACGATTCAATGTGTTTGGCCGGATCACTCAACTGGAGAGGTTTTAGTCGCAGCTCTCGCATGATAGAGTTCACTTATTCTTGAGAGCGCATCGTTTGATCCCTATTGCTAAATCAGGTGAGTGTCTTTTCAGCATCATAAAACATGTATTTAACTCTCAAATACCACAGGTCCGAGTTATGCTCTCAAAATCTGCGCGACGCACTACTTTATCCATTAGAAAAAAAAATGTGTGAAACTGTGCTCTCTTCCCAGTCCGGAGAGAATGAGGTGTCGCTGGGTGAAGCATGAGCTGTCAGAGAATCAGTCATAAGCGGCTGTCTCTGCTATGGGAGGGGGCGGCTCTCAGCCTGTGGCTCTGCTGCTGCTGCTGCTGGACCTCCGGGGCCGCTGGAGCCGCCGGACAAAGCGACGGCGCCCCCGGCTCCCTGGGCTGGCTGCTGTCCGATAAAGGACCCTTCCACCAGTCCCTGGAGTTCACGGAGGCTGCGGAGAGGTACCAGCAGGGCTACAGCACCAGATACAAGATCTACAGGTGAGGCAGTTGTATGTGTATTTACATGTTTCTTTCAGGTGTTTCAGTTTGGAGTTTTTTTTGCAGGTTTTCATTTCACCCAACATGCCACCGGATAATTTAACTGATGAGCACTTTGAGCCAGTGAGGAACTAATCAGCGACAGCAGCTGCTGTAGTGTTTGGATAGAAATACTGCACACTCTCAGGATTGCCCTCACAGGTATCAACACCTGCACAGCATTAGTTGCAGGCTGATGAGCAAATCTGAAGAACCACTGTAGCGGTGCAAAGTGTGCCCTTTGCTCGTGCCTTTAAGCATTCTGACTAAAAAATTGATGACTTTCTGTGTTTTTTTTGCTTCAGGGTCTGACATTTGATTATCCAGCAGAAGTTAATTCCCTGACAGTGTGTGGACAGTTACATCCTTTCAGTGGCTTCCTGCAGTGTCCCTGAGCTGCACTTTGCTGCTGCTGCTGCCTTTGTCTAAATGTTCCTCACCGGCTTTGTTAAGATTAAGTAGACTGTATCCTTGCTTTTTTTGCTATTTTTGGGCATCCAAAATTGGGGACTGATTTACACGTGGGTCTGAATTAGATATGCTTGTATTTACATAAATGTTCATGCTCATTATTTCATCATTAGTCTTTGTATATTTTGTTGCTTTAGTGCAGTTGTTAGGGTGTATACATTTAGAGGTTTTTAGATCTTGCTGTCTGTTTATTATCTCTGCTGGGCATAAGTTTGAAGCAAATCATTCGTTGTGTCGTGGGTGTGTATGTTTGTCCACTGCCAATCTTCCTGACCACTGGTACAATCAGCTTTATATTTTATGAGCACATTTATGACTGTATGTATAAGGACCTCTCTGGGTTGTGATGATTCACAATTATTGAAAAAAAATGTTTTATTTAATGTTTTGCTCACTGCTGGCTTCTAACTTCTCTTAACCAGCCGGTAGGGTCTGCAACTTTTCCAGAAAATGTCTCAGGTAAAGACAACATTTCTGTCCACTGGATGCAACATTTTGGCCTGTGTCGAAAAAACTGACATCCATAGAATAGTTTGGTCTCATTTTGAACAAGAACATCTGCCATCTTGATTTTAAGGTGTCGGAATGGACAATTCCAGTGGGCGCAGTCCTCCACGGTCTGACTGCAACACTCTTTCAGTCTGTCTTTATTACAGCGTCATACTACACTGTGAGCATTTCAATAGTGGAGCTTTTAGCCTGTCTGACTGTGTAGACTAGCAGATTTAGTTAATTCGGTCTTTTTCATATTTGTGCATCAGTAAGTAAGCGGGCCGTGTAGTAAAATGGTTTCTTTTTGTCTGTTTTAGTTGTGTTTGCTGTTATTTTCTACTCTGTTGTGCTGTAGCTCACAGACAAAGTTAATAACCTTAAAAGTCAAGTTATAAAGCACATGGGACAAAGACATGCAAATGTGTCTTAGTTATTAGAATACATTCATCCTCATAATCCTATTGTATCTACATTTCACGCACAGTGGCTGTTAGCAGGAGGAATCTATCTGCTCTGTGCAACACGCCGCAGCTCCGTAAAGAACAGACAAGGTGCATATTTTTCTGAGCTTCCGGGATGCTTTTGAAACTCTATTAAGTGCACTTTTCTAGTAGATGCAATTTTTTTATGTATGCAGGTGACTTATCAATGCCTCAAGGCCCAAGTTTCTTCTTTTGAAAAAATACTTGGTCTACATCTGTAGGTGCATGAATCAAGTGGTTCGTTATCTCCTCTCAGGAATCTTTTAGGCTCTGGTGTTTATCTCTTAGTGACAGCTGCACTTTTTTTTCCAATAGACTTGCTGCATGAGTGTCCCCAATAGTCCCTTATGAATTGAGACTGCTTCTATTCCAAACCTCTCCCATATTTAGTGAAAATCATTGAAAGTGACAAAGGAGCGGACAGCTCGGACTGTTGAAGGCGAGCCAGCGTCTGTATTAGCTGTCTCACTGCTCGAGGGTCTTTTACCCTGAAACAGTTGACTCTGCAACCTTTAAGCAAAGACTGTTTAAAGGTCCAGTGTGTAGGGTTTGGGGGAATATAATCAAATGAAAATATCAATTGTTGTGTTTTTGTTATCTTAAAATGAGCTGTTTATATCTATATAAGACGGAGGTCCTCTTACTCCAAGAGCACTATATTGCACCACCGTGTTTCTACAGCAGCCCAGAATGGACAAACCATTTCTTGCTCTAGATGGGGCTATTCACATTTCCGCATCGGCAACTGTAATTAGTGGCCCCTCTGCAACGAGCCAAACAATTGCCATTTGACATTTTGGAAACAGGTGACAAGATTGATACCACTCTTTTGCTTGGAAATTGTCAAAGTTATAGCTGAGATAAACTGAATCCAGCAAAAAAGACACGCCTAAACCCCAAGTGATCCGGCTTACTCAATCCAGTGGACAGTGCTTGGTTTTGGCTCAACTGTTTTCAAGAATGTGACTAGGTCACAAACCTTCTTATTTTATAAATAAATAGTACACTAACAGTGCACTGTTTGTGAAAACATCTGAGGCACGAAATAGGCAATGAAGTAACCAAATCTTAATTCATATTTGAGCCACATGGCTGAAGATACGCAGTTTGATCTGCATTTCGCATTGCCTTAGACAGATCTCACTTAGCCTACATATAATTGAAGTCAAGTCATAATTACAGGCAATTTCAGATGTGTCGAAAAATTGTTTGTGAAACTGCTTAGCTCAGTAATTTTACAGGTTTTAATCACATGGTCAGTTTGTTTTTGAGAGGTAGAGAACTTTGCAGATATTTTTGCTCCTGCTAAAAACCTCCTGAACAATGAACACTGAAGGCAATCTAACCGGGAGCTCACACATGTCACACAGGCGAAATCTCAGCATCTGTAATCCTCACCGCTAGATGCCACTAAATCCTAAAGACTGCTCTGCTGGGAATGATTGATTAGGGATTTCCAGCAAGACTCTAAAATGAGAACCTACTTTAATTTAAAAAACAAACAAACAAAAAAAACAGCTGTAACAAGATGACGCATGACAGGAGAGTCAATTTGAACCAGTTCATTTGTCCATTTGGCCTATCATTTAATGTCTTGGGGAGATGGTATCAAGAGAAAAACAAGAAAGCATTTATTCTTAGAAATATGTCATAACTGTATCTCAAAGTCCCCACAGGGTTGCAGAAGCTCATTGTATTTCTGTTTGCTCCTAAATAGCCTGGAGGCTAAACTGCTGTTCTGCCTCTGACCTCTGTAAGAACTGAAAGAGCACCATGAGCATCACTTGGCTGTCACTCATGCAGCAGCAGGTGATTGGGCTTTGGATTTGCTTTAACCTCTTCATTTATACATTTTTTCCCTTCCCAGAGAGATGTTTTCATCACTATTGATTGCTTACAGTACATACAGTAAGCCTTCATGTTTAGATTGCAGATTACGTTCCTGCAGCAAACACCCCTCGGTTTGTCATATGTGAATGCTGATGAAATAGCTTTAGGCTAAACCCTGGGCTGGAACCACAACGCCCATCTGTCCACCAGGGACGGACACTCAGCCTGTCCCCTCGTTATGATGATTGGCTCTAATGACACACTCCACACTGTCCCGGTTCCCCAATTATTTCGCTGCCGATCATTTTTCTCGTGGCAGTGATTTGATTGCCTCCCAGAAGGAGAGGGAGGTACACAGAGCAGCAGGCGGCACGGTGGGAGAGGTAGACATTAACTGATGCTATGGAGGGAGGCAACAACAGAGAGAGAGAGAGGAGCAGCAGTATCTCCCAGACGGTTTGTGAATAGCTAGAGTTCAGCGAGACTTGTGTCCAAAGGGCACAAGATAACAAATGATGGCAGCTGATGATGTGGGACTATATTTTGGTTTCACGTCTTTCTGTTGCTGTGGGAGTCGCAGCGCTGCATTACAATAAGTTCTGTTTTATCTGTGCAGGAGTTATTTAAAGCTGTGACAAGCTTGTTCAGACAACAGTGACAGATAACAGAGATTTCCATCCAGGGGGTACGTGGAAATATTGTGGAGTAGCTCAGCTAATTTGAAAAAGCAGAAACTCTGATTTGGTTGAAAAATATAAATGTATATATATACACATTTTTTTTCTAGCTATGACAGGCAGCCTGAGTCATTTTAACACCAGGTAAGGGGACTGGATACAGTTGCTCAGGGGTGCATGGAGCCGAAAAAGCTTGATTACCTTGGTATGAAATAACTCTGATACTCCACATTGTGAGGCCCACAGAGCACTAGAGATTTATGGTGACCAAGCAGCTAAATACCAGTTCAGCGCTTCTCTAACTTGAATAAAGATAAAAAATTAATTTAATTACACAGCTCTTCTCGATTTCCAAAATTCAAACAGACCGACTGGAATAAATACTAATGTGGTGAGTGATGCTTGGCACTGCCATGGATTACATCCAACTTGGCCGCATGGTCAAAACTTTCTCATTTTACAGTTAAACAGTGCACTAAAATATGTTTCTATAAACATCTGAGGCAAGAAATAGGCAATGCAGAAACAGAATCTTGATTCATATTTGATCAGTGCTGCTTAGTTTGAGAGTTTAACCGCAGTTCATGAACAGTGACTGACATGATTGGCAACTGAGTTAGAGAGTCCTCAGCTCTGATTGGTCAATTCTAGTGAATGAGAGGCCATTAGAGGCAGTAGGAAGAGATGGTATTTCACAGACTTTGTGAATGTAGTGTCAATTTCAGCAAAAATTAGTTATTTAAAAAAAAAAAAAAACCATACCTGTAGCTTTAAAGAAACATCATATAACGTGTTAATTAGTTAGCGTCCAAGGTGCTGGTAGGCAGACGTACATGTGCAGGTCCATTTGTAAACTGCCAGAAAAAATAATACAATTCCAAGAATACTATATCCTGGTAGAGAAATACTAGAATCTACAAAAGCCTGCAGAAAGTTTTTACAAAGTGATCTTACCTCTAGTTGTCATATTTTACCACTTCAGCAGAAACCCTTTGTTTTACTAAAATTATGCTGGGGCCAGCTTTTTGCATCACATTTGATGGAGAAAGGAATTGGAAGTTACGTATAGGCAACAAAATCCCTTGGTTGTGGTTAGGAGAAGATTGCAGATGTTGCTAAGAAACACCCAGCTTTTAGTGGCACAAATATGGCTGGAAGGGCAGCATTGTGACACTAAAAAACACCTCTGACTGGCAAAAACACAGCAACGGATGTTGCTTGTTGGCCTCAACATCACTCTCCTGGGTCAAATTTCCTGCTCTGTTTTCCTTTTCCTTTTTTTTCTAGATCTTGTGTGCTTGTGTTGTTGTTGTTTTTTTTCATTCTGTGTCCCCCCCTGTTTTTGTGGGTCCTTAATTGCAGAGCAGGTGGAACTCGCCATGAGTTTATTTTCCCTCAGCAGCAGATTGAGGAGTTTGACTCACAAGATGGATAATTGAGTTGTCAATCCTGTCAGAGCTGATTAGAACAATATGAGAGGCATAGCTGCTGCAGATTTTTAGACCCAATGAATGGTTAAGTTTCGCTTTTACTGTGCCTGACATTCTGCTGCTCCGTCTGTGCCCAGAGTATGCTCTGTGCTCCAAGAGAGTTGTGCAATCATTAACTAAACTATATATATTCCAATAGCACTCCCAAAAAAAAGGACCAGCATCGATATATAGAGGCAGATGTTTAAGTCCTGGCGGGCACAAGTGTGGGAAACCCTGAGGTTGCTATAGAAATGGGGACATGACCTCAGTATCCTGGCTACTTAAGATTGCATCAGAAATAGTTGGAAAGTGAAATTAAAGATAAAAATGCTGTATAAATGACTGACATGTTAAGCTTTTGCCTTGAGTTGTAGCAGAACAAAAGCAGTCATGACTGCGCCAACTGACAAAGCAACAGACTTCAAACCTCAACAAACCACTTGTGTGCCGTGTCATTAATCGTGTTAAGTAACATCCAGTTTCAATCAATTCAAATGAACACATCACTGCCCTATAATAGACTTTAAGTTATTCCTGGGAGGAAAAGTGAAATCTGACAATGGATAAATAACTGACCACAATCTGATTACCCAAATTAATCTCATACTCCCTTGAGTAAGATATACGAGGTGGCTGTATGTGGTTTTCTAAGGCCTGTTATTAAAGCTCCCAAGGGAAACATTACAGCTCCATTGTGTGTTAATGATGTTTGTGCATATGTGTGTGGTCAGCTGACTGTACAGTATTATTTATAGTCTTTTAATGTATGTTACACACATTCACCTCCTCCTTTGCTTTCTAGACATCTTGTTAAAAAGCCACCTGGGGCCATATACACCACTAAAGGCCAAAACTAAGCGAGCAAATGTCTCTGTGCATGTGTATGTGTGTTGTTGTGTCTCCAGGGAGTTTGGTCGATGGAAGGTCAACAGCCTGGCAGTGGAGAAGCGGGACGATTTCGGTGGCAGTGGCGGCCTGGCTCTGCCCCTCGACCCTGACTTCATGCACACCATCCGCCAGCTGGGGAGGCGGCCAACCCTCCAGACGATTACAGAGAGTCTAATCAAGAAATATGGCACCCACCTTCTCCTCTCTGCCACTCTGGGAGGTACAGTGGAGTACGCAGAGCTTCAAAGCAAACCTGATTCACACAGTTTCTAATGCAATTTTTTTTTTCTTCAGCACATGGGGCACCGTTTTTACCGTCTGTTGCTTTCTGAACAACAAAGCATATTATAATTTTTCTGGATCAGTATTTTTTTGGCTCACAACAAACATCAAATCGCTCTGGTTTAGTGTAAAAAAAATAAATTGGAGAAGGCAGTGAAAGGTATGATTTTATATTTTTGTTTGGCCATCAAAATTGCATGCTCCCCAAACGGAGCTTCATCACTTTTGTACACTATGATTTGTCTGCAATTTGCTTTTCTTTCTTTAATAAATCAAGAATCAGAAATTGTACTTTATTAGAAGAAGTGTGGGTTTGAAAAAATGTCTGCTGCGTGAAAATATGAAGGAGCTATCCTAATGCAGATTTGGTAGAGAATAGCTTTTGGCGATGTACCTTAAAATCCAGGATTATTTTTGATGCTTGCTTTGCTTTTATCTTATTCCCACAAATGCAGTAACTGGCCAAAAAAATCAACAGTAAACATACGGTTTGGCTGTCAGGATCTCAGAACTAAAGACAAAACAATTCTTTATAGTTTAAACATTTCATACCAGTGCTCAAAAATCTCTCAGGCAGAAATCCATCACACAAAAGACAGAGATACAATCGCCTCCTCTGACAACAGACTCAGCAGACAACACAGGAATTTTTTAATAACTCTTGTGTTTCACCTGGAACGACTTTTGATACAAGACGTTTAGACTTTGACTGACGCAGCTGATGTTGTAGATGGTAAAACTTGATCTAACTGAAGCTGAAGTCTACTGCAGGCAAAAGTTTTAAGTTGAATAGTTTTGGGGGGTTTGGTATTGCCTTTTTAGGAATGCTGTTGGCTTAAATGCCTAATATGACCTGTGTTTATGTTTAGACAAGGACTTCCAGCAGCCATTACAATTAGAACTTTTGTCTGACAAAAACAAAAGCAGATGTAACGTGACTTTATTATAAAGCCATAAAACCTCATAGGGAGCAGATGGATATGTCAACAAAGCGTGTAACTTCTATATGACCACAATGTTTATTTCTGGTTTCCAACTGACAATCAAAGTTGTTTTCTTTTAATAGTCATATCTATAGGTAATTTTTGTAAGCATTAATTGCGACACCTTTTAAAAGCACTGAGAAGCAATGTCATCTTGCAAATGGGGGCATCAGATCAGAATGACTTCAAATGACATATCTAATCTGCCACAGTTTTTAAGCCTTAAGTTCGGCACTTTGGCTGTTTCTATCTTGGATATTTTGGAGCCTGAAGTGACCATATTTGGACAAGAGGTTAGAGCTATGGTGGAGGGAGCAGTGGATGACTGTAGTTTGGGAAAAGAGCCGGCGAAACTCGTATTGATTAAATGACCTCGACATGCTGTTGGAGTTAAGAGAGGATTTAAAGTTGTTAAAGTTTGCTAAAAAGCACCCACTGTGAACAGTCTGTAACTCAAACTGCACTCAACACTGTGCATTCCAATACCCATACTACCATATTATATAGTATGCCAGGAAAAGATTTACTGTGTCCCAATACATAGTCTGTCAGATGCAGTATGCCAAAAATACCAGGATGTAGTACTATATCCGGTCGGAATTTTAAATATGCAAGCCAATGTGCTTCCGTGGCTATTCTGACCCACAATCCGATGCGTCACATCGAGTGATGACAGCTGATTGACTGCTGAGAGAAGTCGCAGTGACAAATGACAGCACATTACTGTGACTGATGAACAGAACTAAAATTTCATTTTGTATTTATTGTTTACGTGAACAAAAAAAACATGAATATTACCAACAAAGAAAAAAAATAACAAAACCATAATAAATAAAAAAATGAATTCAATTCAATTGAATTCACAATGTATACAGTTATAACTTAAAGGTTAAACTACATACATTGCCAAATAACAACAGCAGAGCCCTCCAGGTTGATCTCCATCTATGACAAGCTCAACAAATGGTGTTTTTTTTTATCTCCATGGTAATGGATATATGAGCATGAGGGTCAAAGTTCAGGGTGTTATGAAGAATTAGTATGTCCCTATTGTGTACATACGGCATGCAATAGTACATACTATGTGAGGGCAGCTGTAGTACCTGCCAAAGTAAAGAGAATTTGTATGCAATAGAGAATATACCCTATGTTCGCTGAAGTCCAAAACACTGGCTGATTTCCCTGAAAACTCAAGCCTTTTATTTAAATGAAAAAAAAAAAAACATTGATTTTATTAATGACCTGTTATGTAGGCCTCACAGTTTTACCTGCAAATGAAATAACTGACAGATGTAGCAATTTCACACAATTTCTCCAGGGCACACATTGAAAGTTATACTGAGAAATGTTTGGAAATAAACTATTGCAAAAGATTCAAAAGCACTGTAGATGAGGCAGTTTGAAAAGAAATGTCAGCAACAACATTAAGAAAAAGGTAAATTGCATCACTTCATCATAAAAACGTCCCGGGGCCAGCTGCACACAGCTCATGACGAAACATGAGAAATGTGTACATACATTCTTTTCTTCTGATCTAAAAAGCTTCATTCATGGGAGCAAGTTTACGCTACTCTCCTGTCGTCAGAACAACTACGCCGTAATAGCAACATTTTTTTTGTATATAATGACGCATCATCACTGGCAGTGTTTAAACACCATCCAGCAGCGTACCATGCGAATGCAAAAGGTGGCTTTTGCTGTTGGGATTTTACAAAAAAAAGCACTACAAAAGCAGCATCCAGGATACCTAGCACATCATATGTAGACATGAAAAGGTCACTGAACAAACGGCAATATGTGATGAGTTAGGAGTAAGAATGTGTTGGCCATTCAAACGTGACTGGTCAATACTACTTGGACTACAAACAGAAACCAAAACACTTCGGATGTCAAAACCCTATCTCATCAGATTCTGAATACATGCGATTTTGGCCATTTCAAACTCATTAGGCCCGTCAGAGACGAGAACAGCAAAGAAGCAGTGCAGTTTCACCAATTGTGACTCATCAGCAAAGTTCTTGAGCAGCACCAGAACAGCTGTCACTATGCACGGCCATTACGCACAGCTGTGGCTATTTATAGCCCCAATACCACCAATTCATCATGTGTCTTTAAACCAGCACAGTCATCATTATTAAACATCAGAGAGGTGATCAATGATTCATTTATGGAGCTCATGTTGAAACAGACTTTACAAAGTGCTTCAAAATTCAGGAGAAAATTAACAAATCATTAACAGGGAAATAATGATCCAAAGGTAAATAAGAATAACACAATCAATGAAATTGGTAACCTAAACACTCCACCTTAAGATACACTGTAAAATGTGAAAAGTTCATTTTACTTTTTTTAAAAACTAGGAAACTGAATGCCTTGAAAAATCTATGTAAATATAACTATTAATCGTAATTTGTGTGTACTTTATATCATTAAGTTTAATTAAAACTGTGTTATATTTACTTAATTTTGTTAAGTTGCTGCAATTTAAAAGTAATACATTTAATAAAAGTAATCTTTTAAAGTTTTAGTAACTTCAGTAAACCAAGTGCTATTTATCTGTATTCTGCTAGTTGCAAACTAGTCAAACATATTTTTGATATTCTTAAACATGTTAACAAGCAGAACTTGCAGATCTTCTAACTTCATCATTGTTAAAATCCTCCGTCATGATCAGGTTAAGTCAAACTAACTTAGGGTACTGAAGTTAACACTAAGAAAGAACAAGATAATATCACCTACCATTTCTGAGTTGCAACAACTTCGCAAAATTAATTAAATACAGCTAAAAATTCAAGTAAACCTAACACTTGAATATAAAGTAAACATCAATTAAGATTTGTATTGATATTTAACTTCCTTATTCAAGGCAATCGGTTTCCAAGATTATTTTAACTCATATCAACCTATGAGATTTTACAGTGTACGGGTATTTTGAAAACTGTGAGTTTATGTGTGGGAAATAGTGTACACACATTTTTTGTGCCTATGCATTGTTTATACATCTTGCTCCTTAGTTAGTGTGAAATGAGTCTGTTGTGGTAGTTTGGTTTTAGTGGCTGCTTTTTATATTCCTGTAATATCTGTAATCGTCACAGATGTTTCCAAATGTTGAATGTACTTGTCTCCTATAGAAGACCTGAGATCTGTTTAGTTTTTAATGTAATTTTGGCCAATATAATTAAGATAATTAGAACAATTAGGGGAAGTTGATCAATGATCTTGGATAAGCTCTCTGTTCCCCAGGAGTTTAATAGATGCAGAGACCTTGTCTGTGCCTTTTCCTCCAATCATCCAAACCATCAGTTCCTCCACAGCCCTTAATCACTGCTGCGCTTTTTTATCCGATCTGAAGAGATACTAATGAAAGGTGATTAGTGCTGCTCTGTCAGAGTTAATGAAGCTCTCCTTGCCTTTGCCTGACTGTCACCAGGGGAGGAGTCTTTGACAATATTTGTGGACAAACGGAAGCTCGGCCAGGAGTCGTCGCCTGCGGGAGCCGATGGTAGCCGTAGCCGCAACAGGAACTCGAACACTACGGGGATGGTGACCCTGGAGGCCCTTCACCAGCTGGCTGCTTCCTACTTCACTGACAGAGAGAGCACGCTGCGCAGGCTGCACCACCTCCAGATCGCATCCACCGCCATACGGGTATGTGGAAGCCAAGTCAAACTGTAAATACAGCAGCAATCTGTTGGTAGATGAAACGCTGTGCAGTCTCTGCCTGAAGGCAGCTGTGTAGTTTCCCCGGCTTGGGGTTTGCTCGCCTCCAGCAGTTACACATGGGAAAATATGAAGCATCGAGGTGGAGTGGCTCGGTTTTGGGTTCAGCTGAAGTTACTGAACATGTTTTAATGACTTGTGCAGTCGTCAGGGGAGGAAGTTATTTCAGTTTTGACCAATGAAATGCATACACACATCGCTAAGTTAAAGTTGACCCTGCATGACTCAATATAGTACTGAACATATAGCAATGAAATACTGGTTCAGTGTTTGAATATGGACATGCCCACATGAGCAAAATTTATGTGGCCTATTTATTGTTTTTACTCCGAGCCTTGCTGCAGTGATGCAGAAGTATGTCTTTAAGTTGTGACATCACTGCTGGGCGTGGTTACAGGTGCAACGAGTTTTTCAGTGTGGAGTTGACTGACCCCTGACAATGTTATACAAGTATATTATTGGATTTATTATATATTGTTGATGCATTGACATGCAAGCAGTTATTTTATGTTGTCATTGGCAGAGGTGGAGCTAATTAAACAGCTTTTATACTGCTGGATTGTTTAATCTGTTACAAGGATTGACAGATCATAAGGATTGTATTTAAAATCTTGAAAATTAAATAACTAAGGATGTCAGTTTTGGTTCATTTTGCCTTTGATAGGAAATACAAGAGGGCTTTCCCTTTAGTCTGGCTCTGCGTTGACTCAGTGAGCACTAGCACATTTTAAAGTGCTATCCATTAAGGAGTAGTTAATTTTTGTAATGTAATTTTTTTAAAATTTCTGTTGGCTTTGCTGACAGAAGGCTGGCTAGCAGCATTAACATGTAATAACAGTGCCCACTGCTCTACCCTCCAGTCTGCACTGGATGGCTAACATTTGCCTTGGCCACTCTGCGCTGCGCTCTACCCGGACCTGTAGGCCAACACGCGCCACCGGTCAGCGGTGTTGCCAGCTCTTTTCCAATGAAAATAGGTAGCAACAGCTTTAAATGTTGCTAAAAGTTGCCAGATGACATCATACATGACATCATTTGCATGTTGATAACATCATTGTACTTTCCTGAAATTAGACTCGATAGAAAAACCCTTAACAAAATATTTGAATGTCATGAGAGCTCTGGTGCTTATTCTATAGAGCAGCACTTGCAATCCAGAGAGTGAGAGTGTTGATGTAACCATTGAAAATCACTACAACTGAACTCCTACAGCCAGCAGCGTCTCCTCTCCTCCTGCCCGGCACCTACTGCAAGGCACAAGAGGAGAGGGGGGTGAGACTCCACACTGATGGCAAAACAGCCGTGGACTGCAATTACTCTGAGTGGCATGCCTGGGAATGAATTACAATATATTTCTCTCTTTTTTCCTGATGGTCTGAACAAGTCGCTTAATTTGTCGCTAGTCACTTTTAGAAATAAGGTTGCTAAAAGGGTGTGAAAAGTCATTAAATATAGTGAGAAAGTGGGCAGTTGGCAACACTGCGGGTCAAAAATATTCTTGGCGGAGAACCAATTAATGTTAAACCTGTGACATTTCTACTAGTACCTGTAGCTTCAAAATAAATGTAGTGGAGAAGACATACAATGTTTTTCTCGGAAAAAGAAAAGAAGAGTAGAAATATAAAGTAATATAAAAATGAAGTACTTAAGTAAGGTAAAAGTACTTTAAATTCAGTGCTTAGCATCTTTCCTTCACTTAGTGAGATTCAGTCATATGTTTGTAGAGCAAAGTTTAAATTCATGACACTTTGGTAGCTCAACTTTGAGATAACATGCACGAACAAATCCTTTAATTCCATCTCAGGGACTTTACTTCCATAACTTCTTTAATCAGGTAGGATTAAGAACAAATGCTTATTTACAGAATTGGCCTGACATGAGGAAATTCACCTGTTGTAGCTGCAGGGGTGCGGCACATCTATCCTGTTTTTCTCTCTTCGGTGTGCAGTTTATTGTCACATAAAACTCATGTATGCAGAAGGAAGTGAGATGACTCGATTTGCATCAGGCTGATAAACGCATCAATTGATGTGAATATGGTCAAACGTGTCTTTGCCAATCACCCATTACAGACTAATTGAGTGACTGTTTTAAAGCAGTGCAAAACAATATTGCAAGATACAAGGTCTCTGAGCTGCTGCCTCCCCGGTGTCAGGCTTTAAAGAGGAGAGTGAAGAAGCAGAGCGGAGCTGCAGAGCTGCATCCTGTACTATAAAACACCAATCATCCATTTTATCATCTGAAGTGGCCATTAGAGTGTACGCATTAATCAGCCTGAGGGGCAAACGTAGATGCTAAAGTGAGTAGCCACTGATGAAGACAAGTGCCCGCAGCCCCCCCTTTTCCTGAACTGAGAACGTGCTTCTCTGGTTATGCATCAGCTTGATGGATTAGAAATATCATTCCATTAATTTCCAGCCAGGCGGACTTCCATTCATTCACCACTTTGCGGTGTGCGGAGTTCAGGCAGATTGAAGATCAGAGTGAGGGAAAGAGAGCGAGAGATGAATACTACGTTTTATGAGGGATGTAAAGCAGCACCTGCAATACATGGCCATTCATTAAAATCACACACGGTATTGAGGGTTCAGTGAGAAATAGGACGGATCCTGAGCATAAAGTTATGCTAATAGGCAGTAAGTTATGAGTTTGAGTTTTTGTGTTAGAATTTCAAAGTTAAACATCAAGATTAATAACTGTTAGAAATAAGCAGCAGAGTAAATCTTTTCAGTCGGAGTAGATTTCTTCTCTCTGATAAGAACAAATGTATCTGTCTGGGAAAGCTTTCTAATTGAAGACCTTTTTAATATTACCTCAGTGACTCATTGCATTTCAGATTCATGTGAGGCACAAAAGGCTTTGATGAGTGTTTTTTTTTATGTTCTTCTTTACTTTTTTTTTTGAAAATACACAAGTGAAATGAGTCACGTCATGTCAGTGTGACATGACTGGTGACCGTCATCACTGACTAAACTAATGCCCACCATACACGAGAAGACCTCGAAAAGACTTAAAAGACTAAAGTCTGATGCCCCCTCATCTAACGATCATTTGCAACATGTTTTAATCCCAAATCATCACTTAATGCCGTTTTGCAGTGGACTTCCACGTCTACATTTTCTCTTCTTTCTCTTTCTCTTCTCTTCACTCATTTACTCCAGGTAACCTTTTGCGTCTGCAATTGACATTTCGTGATGCCGCCTCAACTGCGTCAACAAATGCACATGCTGGCACAAATCTTTAGGATTAGGAGAAAGTTGCTACCGCCAGCGTTTCATCTGACGCCATCTAGCGGTGTATCATGTGGACGCGACAGGTTCCATCTGGCCACGTTCGTAACTGACACCAACCATCAGCACATCATGCTGCCGTGGCAGGTGCCGTCTAGCAGCATGTGATAACATCGCGAACGGTTCTGCCCAGCCGCGTTGTCAACTGCCGACATCCAGTGGCAAACCAAGCTGACACAAAAGGTGGCTTTTGGCGTCAGGACCTTACACCGAAAGCACTGCAAAAGCAGTGGTATTTGACTACTTCGAAGTGATAACTGGCTGCAACGTGAGTTAATGCTCACAGACTATAAAATGATGCAAAGACTGGCGAGCTTGCGGAGTTTCTATATGCCAGACTACAAAAAAATTCCTTTTGAGATTATTTCCCATCCTGCTCCTAGTGGAAAATATTCTACCAAACTCCCTTTAAGAAATATGTCATATTAACAATTCCATACATGTCCACAAAAACAAACAACTGTAGAAACACAAGATAATAGGCATTAAATGTCGACAGTATTCTGGTCAATTCGGCATCAATAAAATCCATAAAGATAAACTGCATTTGTGGCCTTTATATTTTGAATATTGTCGCCTCAACTCACTACCAGCCTCTGTTGGTTAGCTGCACCCATTTAGTGGAAGGAGATAAAGCAACATCCGAGGCTGAAAAATGAAGCCAATGCTGAAGTGCCAAAAACTGCAGTTCATCCAACAGCTACTTTAGGCTGGTTCAAAAGCAGAGTCAATTCCTGTAGGCCCCCATGCTGAAATGCTCAACTTTACAGCAGAAATAAACATGTTTACAGCCTGGTACAAAAAACAGTTTTAGTCTCTATTGTTCATTTAAACACATATTACTGTACTGCTGATTTTTTTTTTATATAACTGACTAGTTGACATTTCATTAAGGACCAAAGTTATTTAAGGGTGAGGTTGCTTGCGTGACAGGCTGTCTGTAAGGCATCGCTGCAGTCTGCGAGTCAGATCCATTCCTCGCTCCAACACAGTTCCACCCTCTTGTCCAAATACAGTCATTCTGGCTCCAAAAATATAAGATGGCAACTTCCAAAATGCCAAGCTCGGCGCTTTTAAATAGCAGTCCACAAATCAATTGGTGATGTCACATTAGCTACGTCCATTATTTATACAGTCTCTGGAGGAAACCATGGAAATTAGAGATGAACTGTTTCAAACATTAACACAAATTTACCAGTTTCTCTTTCCACAATATTAAACATATTCATCAGAAGAAAAAGATCGACATAAGATAGCTCAGTCTGAGTTCTATGACCACCTTCCCAAATGATCAAAATCGTTTTAGTGCAAAACAAACAAGGTAAAATTCATGATTTCATTCTGACATTTGAAGTTTGTCTGCAGCAGTGAAATTGCTGAAAAGTCGTTTGGTTTAAGGTGTTTTGTTGAGTAATGCTGCCTCATCAAAAAATGCCACCAATCAAAAGCGGATTGGTGCTACCCTGTCAAAATATTTCATTGCTATATATACACAGTACTATATTGATGACAAACAGGGGAAAGTGAACCATAAGAATATTGGACACATATTTAGATATCTCATTCTAACATCTTTATTTGAAATTTAAGGTGACGATATCAGGATAAGTATATATCCCCCATGGAATAATGCTCCTGTTACAGAATTATTTCATATTATACCACTTTTTATTACATGTATACTTTAAGAACGTGCAGAGCCAGTATGTAGCTTGATAGGATGCACATATCGACAGAGCACCGCCACTGGATTATCTGCGCTGTTGTTCTGTGTATTTGAAGAGGGAGGCATCCAAACTCAAGAGATGACATGAAAAGAAAAATAACAATTACAATAAATAAGATTGACATTCTCTTGAATTTCTCACAGGTGACAGAAACCAGAACTGGGCCACTCGGATGCAGCAACTATGACAATCTGGACACAGTCAGCTCCGTACTGGTTCACAGTCCCGAAAACAAGGTTCAGCTACAAGGTAGAATTCTGCTCTCTACATCATAGTGGTGGCATCAGCAGCCTTGTATTTGCTGAGTAGATATATAGATATGAACATGATATCGACTGTCATTCATGTTCAGACAGTTGCTTTAAAGGATAAATCTGGCTTTATTTCATTATTTTCTTATTGTCAACAAATCCCATAAAAAAGCTAAAACCATTTGTTAGTCCTTTTCTCAATAATGTCCAATTTCCCCAACCTGAGGCACTCAGCCCCAAGCCCAGTGTTCACTGCCAAAAAGACAAACATTTTAAAATGGGCCAAAAATAAACACTTTTTTCTTTCCTTTTTTTTTAAATACAAAAAGCTTAGAAATTCAAAATATAACTGGGCACTGTGGATTTTTTTTGTAAATATCACACAAACAAGAGCAAATAGTTTATTTGTTGGGAACTATTTTCAGCGGTGGATGAATACAAATTTGGTACTTTAGTGAGCATTTAAAGTGGCAGGACAGCGTTTGAAGGACTGAATTAAAAGTGCTGGAAGAACATTTTCATTGCAGTGGTGCATCTCCCTACAATTCGCTCATGTTTGAATGTCTGCTGTCCTAAGACGTGTACAATTTTCTACACTTATCTTTACTTTCTTTGTAACATTAATGTTGACAACATAAGAACCTGTGCAGTTCACAGCTGCTCCAGCAGTAGCAGAAATCTTAGTAGAAAACTTTTAAGAAAAACTGATTGTGAAACTAATCATTAATTGTAAAAAGTAATGTCAGCAAAGTTAACACTGTTTAGCTAACAAAGCTATTTTTGGTGAGCTAATGTTACTGTGGGTTGAGGTAGGACCACAGAATAAATTAACTTAGTCAACTAGTTGTGGTTTTACTGTGAAATATAGCGTTAGTTGCTCTAATGACCAGAAAGTAGGCTAAATATCATTCAGTCATCTTCACAAACAAAATATGTACAATGTACGCTGTTTTGGTTTAACTGGTGACACACAGTCACACAATGTTTGCTCATATCGATGGCAACTGTTGAAAACACAAATGTAGGTCTCCTTGTAAAAGCCTTTGGTATGCTTAAGGCAATTTAAATACATACTCACCTGTTTATTATCAACCCCAACCATTTATGCAAGTTACTACAAGAAACCAAAACGGTCACTTGTTAAACCAAAACACTGGCAGCTCTATTTAGAAGGAGGTGATAGTTTTTACTATAAAAACCTCAACTGTTATTTGGCAGTCAACAATGTCTTCATTTTATGCCAAAGTTTGTCATCAATTAGCTGAAATGATTTAGCAAAACTGACGTCTGCTGCTGTAACTGTCAGCAGGCAGCAGCAAACACTGCGACTCGCCACCGCAGTAATGTCAGCACCGCAAGATGGCGGAACAGATGGCGGTAACTAAATCTGTGAATATCGGGCTTTGGCTTAACAGATAATTTATTCTAGAAAGACCAATTTATTGTAAGTTTTGGTTTTTCTTGGACTTTGCTGTTTGGAAGAAAAACATAGAATAACATTAACTTCTTTTATTACGAGACAAGCATAATAATTTCATTTAATTTTTCTTACGAGCTCAGCCCATCTTCATCAAGTCTTTTTACTTTCCACAGGGCTGCAGGTCATCCTACCAGGCTACCTGCAGAGCCGCTTCATTCAGGCAGCTTTAAACTACATTGGCTGTAAATCTGAGGGCCAGTTTGTGTGCCAGAGCAGCGACTGCTGGTGCGAGTGCAGCGCGGACTTCCCTCAGTGTAACTGTCCTCTCTCTGACCTGGACACTCTGGAAAACAACCTGCTGCGCATCAGAGACACCTGGAGGCTGACCAACCGGGAGTTTGAGGAATCGGGTGAGTCAGGGATTTTAATTCACTATGACACACCAAAATGGAACCTGAAAATGTCAGCTTGAATGGGGCTTTCAAAAAACCCAAGGATGGAACATCGACTTTTAAAGTTCTCAGAATGCTGGACTTCAGAATACAGGTTTATTTTTTTTCAATAAAAAAGAATAATTTTAAAGTTGGATTTAAGAGCCAACATGAAGAAAAACACGTCTTGTTTTTGTTCTAAATGCATTCTTGGCTGTCAAACATTGCCAGCTGCCAGGCGCTGAATCAAGAGACCTGTCAGTCATTGTGTCAAATCAAATGAGGCTTCTGGTGCTGTCTAGGTGCTCAGGGCTGCAGTATGTGTAGAAATATACAGACATTTTTTTAAAAAGTCCATCTGTTCTCACCAAAGTGCTGTGAGGAATCACAATAAAAAAAATGGAATGAAAGGCACAGTTCAACATTTCAGGAAACACACTTATTCTCCCAATCTAACTCCCGACAAAAGTAGCTAATTATTTCTCAAAATGTCAGTTATTTCAAAATTATGTCAGCTATTAAAAGGTATACTCTGCAGGAATTGTCTGACTCCCTGTAAACAGTACATTCAGACTCCTCCTCTCTTCACTGCTTCTTTGTAGGAAGGTAACATTTGTTGAAATGGAAAAGCCTATGCTGTAGCAAGCTGACAAAGCTGACCTCTGGCATCTGTCCATCGGAAAACAGGCCAAGTCTGTGTTACATCTGCCAACCCTCCATATTTTCCCAGGAGACTGTTGTTTTTCATTGCCCTCTCTTGGTTTCCTCCCTTGGCCACGATTCTCCAGTATTTCTCCCGATTTATGATTCATTTTCACCTTTTTTTTCTTTTTGTCATCACAATCTGTTTCTGACAATGCACAATGCGTATAAGCCCTACGACTCTAAAAGTCTACTGTTTCCTACCCGTTGGTGCTTCCCCCTCTCTCCCTCCTTCTCCGGCTTCCTGGACCCAGAGAGGAGCGCAGCTGCCGGTAGACACCTCGTCTCCGTGCTGACTGCGTTAAGCGTGCGATAGTCCAACAGGACTGCATGTCTACAACAAGTGCTTAAGGGGTTGGGGGGATCCAACCCGCCACCGTGAGCCTCCTGTTCCACCTCACTTGAGCATCCAGAACCCAGGGGTGTGTGAGCCAGGGAGGACAGCCGGCTGTGGGTCCAACACGTTCTCATCCCGAGTTGTCACGTGTTGCTGCTTTGCAGTGGAATTCCGAGTCTACATATTACGCTCTAGGTATCCTCCTGCGTCTGTATGTTCCAGGATGCCGCTACTATGATGTCAACAAATGCACATGGTGGGATGAGGAGGCATGTGGTTATGTTTGGGCAACAACAGCACATGGCAACTAACGCTGTAACGCCAACAAATGCACATGCTGACATGGATGGTTAGGATTAGGGGAAGGAGGCACAAGGAAAGATGTAGAAAAACAACATGACATTCAGAGGGGAAGCAAACACCGACATAAAAGTCCAAGGTTTGCTGGATCCAACACTTCTGGCGTTGTGATCCTGCGCTAAAAGCACCATCAAAGCATAGAAATCTGCTCGTTCTTAATGAGAACAGGCTGCTGGGCTACTGGGACAGGCCAAGCCACAGCCTGACCGCCCTTGCCCCTCCTGGTACTCCGCTGCAGTAACAGAGTCACGAGCCATAAATTAAATCAAAATTAAGATATTTTAAAAAACAGCATCATCAGAGTACAGGAAACAAAGCCTCTGAGACTAATATTATTTTGTTGAGGAAAGACATGCATAGAATATCTTTAAAGTAATGTCAATAATTTAAGCTCTCATGATGGAAAAGGCATTGATTCCATCCACAAAAAAAGCATAGAAATCTGACGTACAAAAAATTAAATTAAAAAAGAGGATATGTAATCATGATGATGTTAACTATTCCTCTACTGTGTTGAGCTAACCACCACAGTTAGAGCACCACTGGGCTTATTATCATGGTTGGTGATTGTAACTCTGCACAATTGTGGAGCTCTTTCATTGATTATGTGACATTGACTGAAAGGCCTGGTGTATAAGAGCACACTGTATTCTCCTCAGTCATGGCTCCCATAGTCATTTCCCTCAGCTCTGTGCACTCGAGAAAGGGCATCTACACACATAAATGGACCAACAGTTGCACAAAGCTTGGCCGACATCCAAGCACCTAATAATGTATTATTGCATTAATTTTGAGACAGTGCTATAATTACCATAAACACACCATACCAGGAGATTAGTAGCCTCGACTGGCATTTACAGAGCAATTTACGCAGATATTCGCAACAGCTCTGATTGATTGTTTTGAGGCACAAACCAGGAGGACAAACCTGCTGTTAGGAGCCAAGTTTATACAATAATACTATTACAGTACCAAGGCAGGATGTATTGATGTTTGAAAAAAGGCACCTTTGACACAAACCCCTGTAGAGTTGGCACTGTGTGTTTCAGGTTTGTGTCATTTTTTTATTTTAAAGGGACAGGTCACACCAAATAAAAACACATAGTTTTCCTCTTACCTGTGGTGCTATTGCTCAGTCTAGACTGTTTTGGTGTGAGCTGCTGAGTGTTGGAGATATTGGCCGTAGAGATGTCTGCATGGCACCGAAAAAAATACATTTAAAAAGCAACATCTCTGTCAAATCATAACCTGGTTACTCAAGATAATCCACAGAACTTTTTTTGTGAGCAGTTTCATGCAAGAACTATTTAATTCTACCAAACTATATCAGCCAACCGTATTACTACACAAAAGGAAGCATGCACCTCTCATGCACGAGAGGCGAAAACTGGACTGCTGTAACTTTAGTGGTGTTCGGTGAGCTAGCAGTAAATGCTTCCCTCTGTGTGGCAGTGCGGTTGGCGGTGTAGTTCAGTAGAAAGACAATAGTTCCCCTTAGACACTGCATTCGATTTTCTTGTTGTCCTTCATTTTGATGGACAGAGTCGTAAGAAATTCCATCATAATCTATTATTACCCATCATTTCAGTTTCCATCTTCAATGATTTTGACACAAATTCATTCCTTTTGATTTTTTAACCATTATACAGAGCAATTTATAGATTATGCGTTTTTGAGGATATGGTTCTATTTGTTTAAGTTTCCATTTATGACGTGCACATGCATTCATCACACAGTTACATTGTGACTCCTTTCAAAGGTTATGTAAATGCTGTTCCTGCAGTGGATTTAGGAAATGAAAAGATGTTTTGCTGCCTTTTCATCTTAACGAGTTATCAGTAAGCAGCCAGGTCTATAGAAACTGAGAAAAAATAATGTAATTGCTAATGACAATTAAATAATTAATAATTTATCAATATAATAATATAATAATAATCACTAATTAGTTAGTTTCACAATAGAGAAGGCAGACATTTCTGTGGCCGATCTCCAATGCTCAGCAGCTCATTGTAACACAGACTGATAAATAGCATTACATGTAAGAGGAATTTTTTTTTTTTTAATTTTGTGATGAACTGTCCTTTTAAATTACACCTCTTACTAAGTAATATATAAAAATAAACTGGCAGATAATGAAATGCCTTGATGCGTACATGCATGTGCAAATTATTTGTGTCACAGTTTAAAAAGTTTTTAAAAAAAATGTCGGGGAACTTTTCAGGCTCACATCATTCTTTTGTGTTTGACTCATGTAATTTAAGTCACCGTGGCAACCCCGCCTTACTTTCACATTGCTGAAGGCAGGAATAGCAATTTTGCTTTCAGTGTCACTCATGTCTAATTAGAGACTAGTTGCTTTGATGGTGTTCAGTACTGCAGGAAGGTAACAGGTGGTGATTAACATACACATATCATTTTCACAGAAACAAAATATGAAAGGAGATTATTCTCTGACATGCTCATGACATCAGCATTCCTACCTACAAAGAAAATCAAAACATGCTTTCCTGGCATGTTGCAGCTGTTATTTCTCCTCTTGAGCTGTTTGCTTTTCTGGGACAAACAATGAGGAGTCGACAGTTTTTCGGTGTATTGTTACCCTGAGGCTCATAGCTACAGGCAGAATTTACTTATTCATGTTCTTTTTTTCCTACCAGAGGAGTTCCAAAGCTTTGTTGGGAAACTGCCAACCCATTACGCTGTAAACACATCTGTCGTGGAACACATGTGGAGGACGGATGCCAGCCTGCTCCAGCGCTACAAGCAGCTGGAGACCAGTAGTGCCCAGCTTTTCACCAAAGCTCGCCGCACCGCTAACAAGCTCTTTGGCCTCAGCAAGAGGTGCCGAAAACAGCCCAAAATAGTCCTGCAGAGGCCGAGGTAAGTGCCAAGGCAAGAACAAGAGAGGAGAATATTTATACTGCAGCCTGTTAACCCAAGGTGCTCCTCAAAACTTATAATTATGAAAATGATTTATGCGCCAGGAGCTGGGTGAAAGCAGCAGAGCGGGACGGTACTTATTAGAAGGCACTTGAGGAAAAGTAGTTGTGGAGTGAGGTGAAAAGTGCTGACAGGAGCAAAGCTGCTCCTCTGTTCCACCCGGGGGAAAAGACAAACGGGATCATGTTTGGCCAAACAGAGGCATTTTTATGTCGGCAGGTTTAAACAGCATCACAATCGATCCGACATCCTAGAATTCCTCATATAATAATCCATTCATTTTAAAAGAATCACATCAAGGAATTTAAGCTGCAGTGACTGGTAATACATGACGAATTTGCTTATATTTATTACTGTGTTTTTTTACGGTTCCAGCGGCTGTTTCAGCAGCAGTCCCACCTGGATACTCTATTTTAGCAGTCTATCAGAGACCACTGTGGTCATAACTTCACTGAGATTTATGCCTCTCTCATGGACACTCCATGTTGATAGCTATTTCTGGCAGGGAAATTAACTAAATGACTCAATCCATCAGCTCACTAGTCAAGTGGAGGCACTGCCTTCTCAGTCCACAATCCAATTACACGTCTTTATCACACCCTTTCTGCCTGTAAAAAAGAATTCAATAGCAGTTTCGGGTCACTGGTTAAGTCCAGGTATTTTTGTGCTTGCTTTTGTGTCCCTTTGAAACTTGATTTTTTTTTTAATCTGCATTTTTACATTGTCATTGTATTTTTTAAGTGCTGTCTGTAACTCCGGAGAAAAACATTTAATTAGGTCTCATTTCCAGGTTGTCAAATACAGACGCTTTGAACTGATGGTTCAGTCGGCTATCAACCAAGACAACGTACCCTCATTAGTGTCCAAAATTATTTTTTCCCTCACCACCGAATGAGACTGGTAGATGAAAAAATCCACCAACAAAGTATATTTTCCACTGGACAAAACAATAAAATGGCTTTCTTTGTCACACACATTTGTTTTAGTACATTTCATTAAAATAATAAATGAATATGTCAAATAGCAACTTAAATAAGAGGCTGAGTGAAATTATTTTAAGGTATTCAGCAATTCAACACCTAAGCCTAAGTATGTGAATTAGTTTCCTCTGGTAACACATCTTTAAGTTTTGGGCTTTTATTGTGAAAGGTGAGAACGGAAGAAGCCCTGTACTGTAAACGGTGCAGTGAAACTAGGAGTGCTTGAGACGGTCAGTTTTGTGGCATTGTTTAGATGTGCCAAAAACACATAGTTTTGTGTGATGGCATGATTTTTTGTTACATTACTATTTTGGTACAAATGTGTGGCAAACATTTATTTGTCAAAAGAAAAATCAACCCACATTTGGAGCTTGGCAGGTGTTAATTCTGACCTTAATACAGCGTTTCGTATGATATCTAACAAGTTGCCCACCCATGGATGGTGTCGTCACATTACGTACTTACAGTAAAGTTGTGTAATTAACATGAAGTTACAAAGATTAGGTTTCTGAAAATTAAGAGATGGTGATGACATACCTTAAGTTAACTCAAAGTTCACTTGGTTTCACTCGGGACATAAACACTGGTCTCCTGGGGGAAAGTCCTGTGTTTGTTTGATCCAACCACCACCCTAACATGCCTCTTTATGCAGACTTTAACTCCTTTTACTTATTTCTTCACTCCCATCAGCAAATTAGTCACATGATTGCAGCCTTTGCAATTACATGGGTTATTCATGAATAACTAGCTCATGATTACATAGGTTTTATATGACTTCTGTTGCATTTGTTTTGATAAATATAAGCATGAACAGTGCATATGAACAGCCTGACCCAAAGCGTTGGCATTTGATGACCTGAGAATGACAGTCAACAATCACCTTTGTTTTCCTGAGTTACAGATAGCACCCTTAATATCACTAAATATTGTGCTGTATCTGCGGTAGAAGTGGAATAAACTTGCAACAAAAGAAGAAAGAGTTAGGAGGCAATAAGTATGTATGTATGGGTATGTGCATCTGTTTGTATGTGTGAGTGAGTCTGTGTGTGTGTCATCCCCACCCATCTGCACTACAGAAGGGGAATTCAATAGATTAAAATATTCATTTTGATCTGATTTTCCTTCTGGAACTCCAGCTGAGTCGGAGTATGACTAAAATTGTTTTTGCAGCACATCAAAACAACACGTATTTTTTGTGAAAGGCAGGATTAATCTTTATGGGCAAAACATTCCCTTCATTGCATATTCAAGAAAACAATGACAAAGACTCAAAGTAACAAAAATGAATAAGTCAGTAAGATCCAATACAGAAGTGTTGTATGTCTGAAACTGAGGTGATTAACACGACTGTCATCTCGTCCTCAGGCCTCTGAACTTCTGGTTGAGCTACGCCCTCTCCATCTTATACTGCAGTGAGAACAACCAGGTCGGTGTTTACAGTGACGAGAGCCGCAGCTGCTCCTGCCCCTACAACCATCCGCCTTGCCAGGGCATCATTCCCTGCTCTGTGGGCGACGGTGCTCGCTGTGCCTCCTGTTCCACCGAGAACAGGACACGATGCTCGAGCTGCAACCTCGGCTTCACACTGACCCAGGGAGCCTGCCGTCCTGCCATTCCCGACCCTACAGACCCCTACCTGGGCTTGGAGAGTGACCGAGACCTGCAGGACCTTGAGCTGCGCTACTTGCTACAGCGGCGCGACCCACGCATCGCTCTGCACGGTGTGTTTGTGAGCAATGACGTGCGCGTTAACACTTGGTTTGACCCATCGTGGAGGAAAAGAATGCTGCTCACCCTCAAGAGCAATCGAGTGAAGTCCAACCGCGTTCACATGCTCCTCGGACTCACCCTGCAGTTTTGCCTCACCAGAAACAGCACTCTGGAGCCGGCATTGTCTCTTTTTGTGAATCCCTTCGGGGGCAGCCATTCAGAGAGCTGGACCATGCCTATAGGTCAGCACGGATACCCTGACTGGGAGCGGACCAAGCTGGATATCCCCTTGGACTGCTATAATTGGACTCTAACTCTGGGAAACAGATGGAAGAGCTTTTTTGAGACGGTTCATTTTTATCTGAGGAGTCGTATCAGGGACCCTGTGGGAGTGACAGGAGGAAACAAGAACCTGACGGTGTACTATGAGCCTCTGGAGGCGACGGAGCCGTCTAACAACATCGGCTATATGAAAGTGAACAGCATGCAGCTGTTTGGATACAGCGTGCACTTTGACCCCGAGGCAATCCAGGACCTGATTCTGCAGATAGACTACCCGTACACTCAGGGATCACAGGACTCGGCCCTGCTGCAGCTGGTGGAGCTGCGCTACAGGGTTAACCGCCTCTCACCTCCAGGGGCCCCGCACGTGGATCTGTTTGCCTGTCTGCTGCGCCACAGACTCAAACTGTCCAGTGCAGACGTGACCAGGATACTCACTGCCCTGCAGGCTTTCAGTGCCAGACAACCAAACTACATGGAGTATGAGGCAAATAAACTGTGTAGTTAAAGGCCACTATTTGATGTTTTGTACTATTTCCTTGCCACAGACAGGCCTGTATCCTTTGTCAGCTGGATCCATTTGTGTCAAGTGTGTGGTATGTGTCAAGGCTTTGTTGTACATACACTATGTGCAATTAAAATTGATGTTTTCATAATTTCAGTGTAGTTTTATGGATTAAAGCCCCTAAAAACTTGGTTTCAGATCTTAAGTATTTAACTATATTGTGATTTTTTTGTGACTAATTTAACAACAAAGAATCAAAGTTAAAGTTAAGGAAAAAAATCTGCTATTTATTAGAGCTACAGTTGGTAACATTTTTTTTTTTTTTTTTAAATGTCATATGTGCTACAAGTGTCACTTCATACACACAGTATTACAGTATTACATAAGAAAGAGAGTCTGAAAAAACATCATGTCCATCCTCCTCCTCCTGCTCCTCCTTTTGCCTCAAACGGCATTTTGCTCTAATATAACAACCAATCAGAGTGGAGGAAATGTGTAATACTACTTACAAACTGCATTCAGATTTTCAAACTAGGCAGCGCTAATCAAATACTATTCAAGATTCTGTTATACTGCATTTCCTCTTGTTTGCCTCAAAGGTTTTAGAAACATTTTTTAGTGTATTGTTGAGAAAGTTGTTGACCCAGTTACAATGTTGGAGACAGACAATACACCAAGCACTGCCCACCAGCCATAGCTAACTTTCTCCTTTTACATCTATACAGTACACTAAAATATGTTACTGAAAACAACTGAGCTGAAAAACAGGCCATGCAGTAACAGAATATCATATCTGATCAGCGCTGCCTGGGTTGACAGCTTGGCTGCAGGTCTCAAGCAATGACTGACAGATGTGTTGGAGACTTCTTTGCTCTGATTGGTTATTTTCATTACTGTGTGGTGGATTCTAGAATTTGCCATTAGGCGGGAAAAAGGACATACTTTATAAAGCCTGAAGGGGAATTTTTTTTTCCTCCACTCTTTATAGTATATGTACATACACACAGCTCCAGAATACACACATGCACAAACAAACCATTTAACATGCATTAAATGGAGAGATGTCACAGCGAGGGAGCTGTCCATGAGGGCTGCTCGTCTGAGCAGTGGGAGGTTAAGTGCCTTGCCCAAGGGCAAATTGGCACCTCTTCAGTTACCAGTGCACGCTCCATACTTGGTCCGTCAAAGGTCAAGGTTAAGCCAAGCCAATTCCTTACAGACTGAGCTACTGCTCCCCCTGGATTATTATAGGGGTTTTTTTTCCCACAGATCACCTGTGTCATGTAGCTCTGTGTGAACACAGTGACAGTTTCAGCAAATATAATTTTTTTTTTTTTTTTTAAAGTTACCAACTATAGCTTTAATGCTGAAAACACACCAAGCAGCAGCAAAGTGTAGCCTGCAGTGGCTTCTCTGAGCTGCAGCTGTGTGATTCTATGGCAAAATGCAGCCAAACTAAAAGTTGGGGAAAGTTTAACTTTTAGCGGATAGAGAATGCCCACAGCCAATCAGGAAACAGAGTCCTTCAGTGACATGTTGACCCATGTTACAAAGAATGAACACCTTGTCTGGCCTCAGAAAGCTTAGTTATTGTTGTTACTTTGTGTGTCTTTGTTTTAACAGTGCAACATTTGATAATCTGTTTCATCAGGATGATGTGGGTGTGTTTTGATCAGATTTGACTGACAGTGGCCTGACAACACAAGCAAACAACCTGCCAACTGTCACTGTGTTATGATTCAAATGTTGCTCAGCTGTGATTGGTGCATGGAAATGAGTGACATCACCTTTTCCAAATTTACCAACCTCAAACCAGTGAGAAATACAATGACACATCCAGAAGTCTCAAATGTGAAACAACCAAAACGGTTCCAGAAAATACTGTGTTCATGTACGAGCCGTTTCTCAGAGTAAGAAGCCGAAAGAGAATATAACTTGTTATTATCGTCACGTTACAATTTAATCATTTTCACACAAAATGGTAGCATGCACAATATCCTCTTAGCATTCCCAGTTCTCTCACTGGAGAGTGTTAGTGCTGTGTGCTGTGTTGTTTTTGCCCATCTGGAGCCTCAGAACACAAGGTCTCCATTCTCCATTGAGGGAATAGCCTCGGCACAGATTACTAAGTATATAGTGGAGAAGGGAGGGTCGGAGCAGCCTGCCTCTGTTCCTCTGCCGTCCCTGTCCGCCATTCACAGTTACTGTGATAGATGAGCTGGGGCGCCGCTGAGACATGCCCTGCATCAAACAACAGTAAGCTAGGTATCAGTGGCGAGGATAGTACTCTCGCCCAGCGCCGAAGCGAGTTGGACCCTCACAAGAGCGACTCTGACCAAAAGGGAAATCAACTTTAATCCTCCAGGGGCTGTCAACAGCGGAGCCGCAGGCTAGCGGCATGGTGCAGCTTTGATTAGACGAGCATCTAAAGAGCTTGTAGCAAAGACGTAGCTTCATCAAGATTCACCTGACATGTTTCTCTCGAGATTAAAGCCAGACACAATTTGCTCTGATGCTATCGTTCAGAATGAATACGAAGAGGTTGTTGATGCCATTGTGATTGTGAGATGAGGTGCTGAGCATACTACTACCAGCTCCACCCCTGCCGTCACTCAGGCTACTGTATGATGCATCATGCTGCAGTGTTACAGTAAAGTCCTTTTAATCAATTTATGTGGCTCAGAGTACTTTGGCAAAGTTTAAATTTGTGCTCAAGGCATTAATTCCAACACAAGCATCTCCCATTGGCAGCCTTTGAGCTTAAACATTGATTTTACAATGTTATTGACCAACTTTAAGACACAGCTGAATGTCTCCAGGCTATAACACAAGTCTTTTACTGAGCTGAGACATCACAAAAGCACAGTATTGGCAAGTTATCATGTTAGAATCACCCTTTAAAGTTCCCCTTTTACAACCCTGCCTTCTCCTTTTTTCCTTACGCTCTCATTTTAAAAATTATTTTACTTTATAGCAGTTTATACACTGGGAGTATAGTTGCCGTAGTAATATTTAACATGCTAAAATCCACCAACCTGTAGTGGGCTTTATTAATGACTGCAGGGGAAAGGTTGTCAGAAAGATACTGAATCTGGACGGCTTGCTAGCAAAGGGTTAATTCCTGTGGTTAAACAGTGAGCATCTGGTCTGATTTTAAAATCTTTTTAACAGGCAAATATTCTGCATCTGGGTGTGAAAATGTGGCACGGTGTTATTGGAAGCAGTCCAGTGTACCTCTGGGGTGAGACATGAGGGGAAAAAGGAAAGAGTTTGTAGTTATGAGCAGAAGGCAGGTTCTGGTTTGGCATGCACTTCCTCAAGATCATTTCAAAAGGTTTTTGATAAGGAAGGCATCATCCTACTGAATTTCTGTCAGAGGTTAATGGACTAAATACTATAAGAGAGGTAGTCTTTATTTCTTTATTTTTGATTGATTTAGATAAAACATGGAAGCCACATTAGCCAAAGCAATTACATGAACAGTAAGTACCGATAAAGTAAAGTTTTAGTGTCACTTAAGGGTTACCATTAATTAGGGCCAAAAAACATTTGAAACATTTGAAAGCGTCACTAAAACCTCAAGGATTATGTGTACAAAGAAAAAAGTCATGACTAAAGTTACAAAATAAACTTTACCACTATTAAAGCATAGCTCAACATTTTTGGAAGTACACTTAAGCGATTTCTTGCCAAGGGGAAGTTTGACACTCTCACGTTTGCATCATAGCTCTGTACGCTGAATATGAAACTACAGCTGGGAGGCCGTTAGTAGGGCCGCAACTAACAAATATATTTATCTTTGATTAATCTGAATATTCTCTGGATTCAGTCCGTTTGTTGTTTGGTCTATAATATGTTAGAAAATGGTGAAAAAAATGTGGATTAGTGTTTGCCAAGATGATGTCTTCAAATATTTTGTTTTGTCCAAAACCAAAAGACATTCCTTTTAATGTCACAGAGGATTAAAGAAACTAGAAAATATTCACAATTAAGATGCTGGAACCAGAAAATTTCTACTTTTTTTAAATTATAAAATGACTCAAACCAATTAATTGATGATGAAATTATTAGTGATTCATAATTGGCAACCAATCATTTCATTTTTGAAGCTCTTGTAGTTACCTTTGCATATGAGAAAGATCGAGCTAATGTGTCATTTTAACATTTCAGTTTTTATAGCAATAGGGAATGGGAATGGCAATGAATTCTGGGAGTGGCAGCGTCATCTTTAATGGTAGTTGCCACTCTAATCATCTGTAAATCATTTATCATCAGAAATATATAAATGAGCCCAGTGTTTCCCCTAGATTTTTTTTTTTTCAGGCCAAGAAAAAAAAGAAAAGAAAAAAAAAACCTTAACAGACACGACACCTGGGATGACTTATTGGCGTGGTTGGCCTCAGTCCGTAGCACACAGGATCAGCAATTTCAATATTTGCGTTAAAAAAATTTTCACTGTATATTAAAAACCTATAACAAAGTGAATGCAACAAGGAGAGGATATCTGAACAATCTGTATATATTTACAAAACAGTGGTACATCATGAGCAAAGAGTGCATAATTCACTGCTGCACTTAATCTTTTTGGCTTTGACAAAAATTTCACCACTACATAATTCTCCTTTCTCATTTGCTCGCTGGCTCAGTTGAAAAAAAAGTGAATATATTGAGTTACACTGTTTTTTTCTTTTCGGATGTTGATGCTATGATCATTTAACTAACCTATAACATTCCCTGCCTTTTGCCCGCTGCAGTAATTTAAACCTGTAATCCCTTATTCTGGCAGTGAGAGTAACAACACTGTCGAGACGTGCATATGTGGTTACGCCATAGCTCGCCGTAGTTGATAAAGCAAAACAATCTGCACAGAATGTTTTAATTTGAAAATTGACAAGATTTGCTGCTTTGGTGTCTGTGACTTTTTGCATCACTTGCTTTGCTTGCTTTAAGCAGCAAGCCTCTCGCCAATTATTTTGAGCATTACACAACCAATGCAAAAAGACTAAATTCAGTATCAGAGTTTAATGCACGCACTTTGGAAAGTGTAGAGAAGACTCACGATTATATTATTCTATTCACAGTTAAGTTAGCAGAGTGCGAACCGTGAGGCAGCCTCAGGATGGCAGGATGACCTCCTCTGTGTCTGATTGGCTTGCCTACTATTTTTACCCTGAACATAAGAAATTGTTTTTCCTGCTTCAACTCCAAGACCATAATCAGCTAGCACTGGGAGATCTGTGTACCTCCAGGACCAAAGTCACTTCGGGGTTAACTCCCTTTCCTTCGACCAGCAGCTGGAAAGCAACTCTTGGGAGCTCCACTTGGTCTTAAAAAACAGCATTTGTTAACTGAAGACTGACTTACACTGCACATTTACTGCTAAGCTGACCACTGTTACTGCTAGGGGAAGACCCGTACCTCTGCTCTTTATTTTCCAGTGCATTCACTGACACTCCTCGTTCCCGCTGGAACGTGTTCTCTTTACCACTCACACCAAACGTTCACACAAATACACACTACCCTGTCTGTTAAGGAGCCACGCCACTCTTAAAACACAATCCGACCAACGAAGGCGCAGAGTACCAGCCAATCAGAGACAGATTAGAGCGGGTCATGACTTCTATCTCCTAAGGGGAAAAAGATACAGTGTACTTCACCATCTTACATAAACCTCACAAACATTTAGACGGTGCGCCAGGCCTGTAACATTGTAAGGAAAACTGGTTAAAGGTAGAGTAGGTCATTTTGTCAGGCACAAATATGTACAAGAATGGACTACTACCCGTATAAATGTGGAGTTGCTCAGAATGAACTACTACCTGTGTAAATATAGAGATGGTCATTTTGTCAGGTACAAGGACCTATCAGAATGGTCTACTACCTGTCCAGACATAGTTAAATGTGGAGTAGGTCAATCTGTTAGGTACAAATATCTATCAGAATGGACTACTACTTGTATAAATGTAGTTAAATGTGAAGAAGGTTATTCTGTCAGCCAAAAATATCTATAAGAATGGACTACAACCTGTATAGATAAAATTCAATGTGGAGTGGGTAATTCTTTCAGGTAAAAACATCAATGGGAAAGGACTACTACCTGTAAAAATGTAGTTACATGTATCAGAATGGACTACTTCTGTATAAATGTAGTTAAATGTGGAGTAGGTCATATATCTGGTGTTTGGCTTTAGCGCCCACACCTGTCAGCAATTATTTAAATCTTTGGAGGCCTTTGTCCAATTTACAAAACAGGTGAGTGCAAGACCCTCAGATCTACAAGCTAAATGCCAACCACACAATAATCTGTTCACTAGATGACATAGCTAATGTTATGGTAACCGAATGCCAGTAAAACATTGGCTCATCATGCATAGTTAATTTACAAGTATCTAGCACATAGTGTTAGTCTAGCTGTGTCTGATTGTGCAGGTTATTTCAAAAACTACATTTTGTGTTTTAAATATTATTCAATGAGTAGTGTTTTCTTTAGTTTAGCCATTGTTTTGACATTTACATGAAACAGCCAGTACCCCTATCATTCCTATCCCTTATCCAAAATGACCGACTCACTGTGGATGACAACTAGGCCCCCCAGGAAGTGTGCCATGCTTTAAAACCAATTTTCGTAGTGGCCAAACAGTTGAATTACAATTTCCTGCCTGTAATATGATGACATTGGGCCCGGACAAACTTTTGAAATTTTTGAATTACATTAAAAAGAAGAATAAGTGGATCATTTTTTGGAGCATCACAAAGCCTGCAAAATGACTAGTTTGACCATTGGAGTTTGATCCATTCGGTGAGATTTCATTTTGAAAATCTAGAAGAGCCATCCGATTGAGATAGGGGAGGGCTACAACCAGAAATAAGGCCCTTAAAACCATGTAGTGCACTTGCTCTACAGGCCCAACAATGCGGAAGATCTGGGTAACTTACACCTGGGAAGTTTAACTTTTTTGGCATCATGCGCCAGTAAATTGCCCTCAAACACTGTATCCAGCTATCTTTATACATCCATGACCATGACACTTCCCTATTCCCTAAAGCTTAAATGAATAACATTTAGATTGTATTTGTCTCATGTCCCCCCTTCTCCTTGCCCAACTAAGCCCAGAGGCCTGCTAAACTTTAATTTCTTTATGCTTGTGTTTTGTCCTTAGATGAAGTATTTCATTTGAGTTTCAGTTTTAGCTTAGACAAGCTGCATGACCATCATATATCACCACTTTCCCTCAAAACAAATGTGGCAAATGGACTTTTCACAGCATGCAATTTTGAAATTCCCTTTTTGTAAAGTCAGGAAATTATTAATAAGAAAACATGCCCAGGGGAGTTTTTCTAAAATGACCCACCAACAAACAACTAGCAAGAGCTGATTTTTAAATAACAGCCCCAATGTGAACTCACTCTAACAACTGGACACAAGTGAGACAATAATGAGAAAATCCTTAGGTTAAATTACTAGAAGATTTGATTGGAACAATAAGGGCTTGCTCTGTTTATTTTCTCACTAATAGCAGTGTAATGTCCTGCTGCTGGTGTTTAGCGGGAGCATACTGTTTATGCTCGTGCAGAAGCTGACTGGATGTCTTTATAGTTCTATAGGAAACAGGATGCTTCACTGCACGAGCCTGGATCCTGTTACGCATCCTGTTAGCTCTGCAGATTTAGTTCATTGCACTGATGTTTGGGTTTTCTTACAGTTGCTTAGCTCACCCTGGGGTAAGTTTCTCTATCTAATAGTTTAGAATATTGTTGATATGCTCAACATCAACGCTTTTCAGGAACTTGTATGTATGCAGATGCAGCGATGCGACTGCCTTCAAACTCCACTTGACCTGCAGAGATTTAAGCATCAAAGGCGGCATTTCCCTTAGCGCTGTTGAGTCTGAATATATGTTGCAATAATACGTTAGACTATATAACAGAATATTTTTTGTCAAGTTACTTCTGCTTTTATTCAAGTGAAAATTTGCATATGTGCTCCTCTGCTAATAGTTTCTAGGTCAAACCTTCAACAGTTCAAGCCAAACAAAACACACCAGGCGATTAAAAGGTAGGATGCTGGGATAAAGAAAATATACACAAACTTCGAGCGGTTTTATCTGAGGGTAGAGCAGGAGTATAAATGAGTGCAAGCAGCTAGGCACACACATTTACTCACGCACACACACATGGGGCAGAGGCTGAGTGATAAGCAGGAGCTCTGGGTTGGCAGGCTTGTGGGCCTCGGAGGAAACATGAGTTAGACTAATGTGTGTGTCTGTTTAACAAGCATGCTGGTGAAGGGAGGCAGGGGCTCAGTGAAGGGGAAGAGTTTATGGAGAGGACGACCCCATGGGAAGCATCAGGAATAATAGCTGACGATACGTCAGAACAGCCCAGACAGCTTGCTTTAAAAGCCATGAGGGAGACCTTCGTATGAAACTAACTGCAGAGCAAAGCTTCTATCTAGACCTTTTTATGATAAACAGAGCACAAAAGGAGAAGGAAACAGCTTATTGATAAATGCAAAAAAAAAAAAAAAAATCACAAAAATAAATTGCCTTTTTTTTTGGCTTTACATTGGCTGCTTCAGGGTGCATCGGTATTTAATAAGAAAATCTTTTGTCTGCAGGAGATGTGGGTGGGCAGAGGGGAAATTCATATAGCTTTTCTCTCTTTCACTCTAAGTTCAGTCTACTGAGAGCTATTAAAACCCCATTCAATTAGCATATGGACATGTTAATTTAGAAAATTAAGAGTGGGGCTATTCTGTTGGCAGTAATAGGGGGTCTAATGTAGACTGGAATAATGATGAGACATCAAATAATGTGACGCCAGTCCAGCAGTGTAATACGACACTTGCAAATCAAATGAGATCTGACACACCGCTCTTTGAATATGTTGTCACGGCTAAATTGAACCTTACAATCGCACTCTCTGATGGAGACTATGACTTATGGTTTTTCAATGCAATACTGACACTTCTACACTTATATATATGTTATGATTTAACATGTAACCTTTCCACTTTCTGAGCTGTGTATTTACATTGTTCCAAATGTTCCAACAATGTTCAAACAAAGAGAAATCTGAAATGTTAATCAAGGACACGTTCTGTGTCATTTGGTTGCCATCGCCTGTCAGCAGTGTCATTTTGACCTCAGCACATTTGTCAAGGTTGTGGGTGTCTGCAAGAAACTGTTGTAAATTGACTTTAAGTCAAGTTTTAAGCAGCATTTTTACATTTTTTTTAAAGATCTTGGACATTTTTACTTTATATTTTAACCAGAGGAAAACCAGGCAAATCTTTGGGGTCCCCCAATTGATGGGACCAACAACTGACAACCGTTGATCCAACGAAAAATTTCTTTTGCTGTTATTCGTACTGTAACTGTTGTTTAGTTTTAAATTATTGTTGTTGGGTAGGTTTTGTTTATTATGTGAATTATTATGTGAATTTGCTAATATTCCCAGTATACATAACGTATACTTTATACAAAGTATACTTTAAAATGCATGAGTTAAAATATTGTTTAATTTCAACTTTAAATTTGGAATTAAAAAAAGCAGTTCTTGGATTTCATTGTTTTGTGTACTCAGAATGCATTTTTTTTGAGAAGTGGGGCACATGTGGGTAGAGGGTTGGGACCCTGATGGGCGTCTTTGCCAGGGAGCCTCCCAGAGCCAAGTATGGCCCCGGGGCCTAGCAGCCACTTCACAAAGAGTCAAAGAGCGTTGGAGAAACGCTCACTTTTTAAAATGAAACTATTTTATTCAGCGTTTTAACTGATTTTAATCATTTAGTCTGTTTTGGAGAGGAAGATACCTCTGTGGCTAATTCAGCGTGAGGTTAAAACCTCCTGAACAATAACCATTGGTGGAATTCTAACCAGAAGAAACTGCAATTACTCCCCTCTCTTGTTAATGTTTTGATTGAGAGACCCCTAGCAGCAAAACAATATATAATATGCCTTTAAGACACATTGTCAATGATGCATCTATAAAGTGTGGGTATTTTCATGTCAAAAGTAGTCTCGGTGCTAAGTGTTGCTCTCAGGATTTCACTCTTGACAGGGTGGAAAATCCTCTCAATCAGCACGAACTGTAGACCATCTTTTGAAAGTAAAAATAGCACAAAATAACTGAGACTGATGGAATGATGAAATCAGTCGGCAAGGCAGGGTGACAACCCAGACATTTAACGTCAGGGCAAAATCTTAAAAGTATCTAAATAAGGCCCAAATAACTGACATTTCCTCAACACATTTTAGGTTTTAGAGAATTTCAAATATGGCCAAAGAGGAAACTCTAACGATGACATTGAATGAAATGACTGAGATAGAAAGTATTCATCCTACACATCTGCAAACCAATATTTTGGTTTGTTTTGCTCTTCCAGATGATTGTCCATGGTGCAATAAAAACAAAATGAAGTCACTGATTAGATCCTTCAGAGTAATTCAGACCTGGCTATTTGCTCCCCACTATCATCAGCTATAATCGACATCATCATCTTATTTCATTTTGAGAGCTGCGTGCTGCACAATAAAATGTTGGGGATAGCTTCCTCACCAAGATTAACAACAACAGAGGCTTTTGGATTTACATAAAGTCTTTCTATAATGAGAAGTGCCAGTGCCCCCCCCCCACCCCCCACCACACACCCCCACACCCACACACACACACACTCTGTACAAAAGCAATGCAACCAGAAGGTTGCAATTCTTCACCCCACTCTCTCATTATCGCCGCAGCGCTAATGACGCAGCGAGGATCAAGGTGCTGTATGGAGATGAAAGAGGAGATGTGAAGGATTTACAATGCTTCCCAGATCACTGATAAAGCACAGCGTAAACAAAACTTTGCCTGGGGTTTGCGCCACGAGGGAGATGGGATTTAGGCTCCAGATTCAACGTCATCCTCTTTAAACTTGCAGCATTAGAGAGAGACAGAGTGCAGAAATCCTGACGAGGCCCCAAACTGCAACATTTGAGCAAAATCACTCGGTTTGGATTTCCAGGGCTCGTACACATGCACCGTACGGTCTCTGTTCTCATTATCCCACTGCCTGTGGAAACCCTGATGCATCCTCTAACTGGCTCTAGAGAAGAACATACTGTATAATAGTCCATTAATCAGTGACTCGGGAATACTTGTCAGCTCAGAAGTTGAGGATCCTTGAAGTGCAATCATACTTAATGATAATCGTCAAGACCACTTTCACTTGCATCCAGGGTCCCGATGGCAGTGTTACCATGATAGCATTCTCTTTGCTTTGTTTTTTTTTTCTCTCTGTGAATGACATACAGTAGAGTGAAGATGTGCAATGTGCAGTAAACTGTTGGAGAATATTTCATCATCTCATTAACAGAAGCCACTATCTATGCTGCCATCTCTAGCTGTTTCCCCTTCAAATGTTTACCCCCCAAAACTTCCCAAAAACATTATGTAAGCTACTTTAATTATAAATAGACACAGTTTCTCTTTCTTAAGGGAATAATATAATTACATCAAAGTCCAACTAACGCAGCCTCATTTATGAAACACCCTAACGCCAGGGCGTCCGACGTTGTTACGGTTAATGGTTATACGAAGCTACACCAGCCACTGCGCATATTTGTCCCAAATGGTGATTTCATCTGACGGCCTCATCTATTCAATGTTATTAATATTTCAAATCATAAACAAACAATTAGTTCTGTTCATTTATTCAGCAGTGTTGGGTGACACCTCTGAGCCTGGCAGCACTTACAGCGCTCCCCGATCACATTAATCAAACTGGGGCTGACTCGCACAAAAAAAAGGCATCTGGAGACCGTTTTTGCGATTAAGAGAGAATAAGTTCTCTTATAAAAGCAGTCGGAATCAGCACTTTTCGGCCTGTGGGGACTGTTGGAAAGCAGAAGCTGCCATAACTGGACAAACAGCAATCTCACAGCTGGGATTCCTGCGGCCAATTATTGAGAGGAAACTGGCATATCCAAGGACAGCTCGGAAAACCTCAGCTGGATGTGGTAATTATGTCTCGAAATCACAAGCCATTCATCTCTCCCAATGCCATTCACAGCCAGAATAAATAAGCAGATGACGACTAAGACTGTCGATTACTTAGATTAGATTTATACGTCTGCCATAGTAATGACTGTCGTAGTAATCCCAGTCTGACGCTCAGTGTGCTCGGAGCAGAGGGAAGCAAGATGAAGTCACGTTTCTGATGACTAAGCCGGTGACTAAGCTCACCTCAAGTGAAAATAAACTACCTACCTAAATGCCTTTTGAAAGTTGTTGTGTCTTCCCTTGCTAAGCTGTCGCTTCAATTAAGGGGGAATTTAGTAAAGCAGCCAGGTTGTCTGTGCGGAAACGGCAGCCGAGGATTCAGCTTAACTGGGTCACAGAAAAATCCAGTCAGATGGTCACATCGTGTTTTTTGCTTGTGGACCGAGGAAGGCCACTGAGCTTTAGTTGAGCAGCACACACACACACACACACACACACACACACACACACACACACACACACACACATACGCACACATACGCACACAGCGGGACAAACCAGGTTGCTATCACCTGAGGAGGGGCAGAGAAATGAGAGCACAGACTGTTATTCTCTTCTAATAGCTGCCTTTGCGCTCAATTAAAAGATACAAAAACAAGACTACAAGCCTACAGCCAGCTGCTCTGTTGTGCTGCACTTGCTTGCTTTGAGCTAAATGCTAATGTCAGTCATGTTTATTTACCACTTTCACTATCTTAAGGTGTGCTCGGATAGAATCAGAGGTGAATTTTAGATGGGGCACAATTACAGATGAAATCAATAGAAAAACATGAGTTGGCATGATCAGAAACAAATTTGCCCAGGGCGGTGCAAACCATGGCAAAGACTAATTCACGCATATCAAAATGTTCCAACTTGAGTGAATATTTTGCACGTATTCCAGAGTTTCATGAATGTAAAAAAGTTTAGAGAAAGGAGAGAGAGCAGGCAGCAACCTCCAGAGCTGAAAAATGAAGACAACACAGAAGTGCCAAAACTGCAGTTCCTCTAATGGCCACTTGAGGCTGGCTCCAAAAGTGCGTTGATCCCCATAGACCCCCATGATAAAATACTCAACTTTACAGCAGAAATAAACATATTTGCAACATTCATGAAAACTGCAGTCTATACATGGTCACCTTTGGCTCTCAAAATCCAAGATGGCAACAGCCAAAATGCCAAACTCTAGGCTTTAAATGGGCATCCACAAACCAGTGGGTGATATCAAGAGGGTTTAATTAGTTATTTTTTATCTGTCTATGAGAAAAACTGAAGGAAATTAACAAAAAAAACTTGGGAGTTTTTGGTGAGATCAAGCTGACTATAAATGCGCACATGGTTGGTACATACGTTGCTTGTTAGCATAACGCCAACATCTGTACAGTTGGTACACTGACAGGTTGGGACTAATACATGCAAAGGGTGCAGCCAGAGAGAGGTGAAATTTTGCTTGCTTTCTGACTCAATACACTTTTATTTTAGCATGTTAGCATGCTGACATGGCAGCAACATGTCATTGCAATGTCATAAAGTATAAAAAAAACATTTTGATGTGATGTTGGCATGAGATGAAAAATTAGGAGATTTTCCATCCATCCATCCATCCATCCATCCATTTTCTTCCGCTTATCTCTTCCTTCATAAGTTAAATTTGGACCTGCTGGTGGCACTAGATGAAAAGCCAGAGGATAACCAAAGCCAGTAGAAAACATCCTTTAGGGAACACTTCTGTACAAATTCATGACAATCCATCCAAACGTTGTTGAGATATTTCAGTTTGGACCACAGACTGATTTTTCCATCCCAAAAACGACACCACTAGAGTAAAAAAAACTAAATAAATACAGCTGACTTGATGGGCCTCGACTTGAACTCTAATAACCAACAGACCAAAAGAAATCATGGGAATGAAACTTCAAATTATTTCAGCTTCCAAAACGTTCAAGAAACTGTAGCTCCTCACATTGCTTCCTGTCACCCTGACGAGCAACTCTTCAAACACCCCCATGCCCTTGTTATGCTGCATTGTGAGCCTGCCATTCGAAGCCTTCACTCTTAATTTCCACTCACATTCATCAGGCGCAGTAACAAGGCTAATTTCAGGGTAAATAATTGTCACCTGCCCGTGTCCCTCGCAGTGGGTGTGTGTCGTGTCTTTAATGACTCCTTGCTCTGCCTCCAAACGCTGCAGACAAGAGGGGAAGTGGGAGAGTATATTCTTTGAAAGTGAAATCTGTCTTTCCTCCCTGCAGGTAAATGCGTCTGTGCTATGAGTATGCACATTTTTCAGATGACGATGATGAAAGAGCGCTTCAAGTCTGCTTGAAGATGAAAGAGATGTCTGTGCTCCTCTCTGGATTCATTACTCTCAATTCAGGTGTCTTTTACACACTCGTCTCCTCCACTATACCTTCCTTACGCCTTCCCATCCTTACCCTCGCAACCCAGCAGTAGCTCTTCAAACCCCCCGATCGGCTGTCAGATCCAGCTCGACATGGCTCAATGAAGTCATCTTCACCCAGAGCTGTCCACTAATAAGATCACAATGATGCTCAAAGGACTTTGATGGGGAAATGGAGACAAATCGGTTGAATTTCAGAGGTTGTTGCATCGAGCCGCCTTGCACTGATACTCTCGCAGCAAATCTCATTGTTAACATTCAGGGATTTAACAGTTTAATGAATGCTTTGTGAAACGTGTTTTCAAACTAATGAACTGAAGGTCACATCTGTTTGAATGCTTGCGTTTCAGTTTATTTCACACCTGCAGGGAATAAAAAAAAAGTGTTTTTTTCCTGCTTGACATCACTGAAATTTCTGAAGATGGTCATGCTGGGTAAATTGGGCGAGGTTAGATGGGTCAGGCTGCACGTCGTGCTATCTTTTCTCTGCACTTTGTTTTGTTTCCTTGTTTTGTTTTTTCACTGAATTCCATCATTATATTTTCTGACTGACTTCATCAGATCTAGGTTGGCTTGTCTCTGTAGATTTCCTTCAGACAGGCTTTTGTGATGAAGGGCTACGCTGTATAAATAAATCTGACTTCCAACAAACGTCAAAAGTAGCTGAGCGCTTTAAAGCTCATATGCTTTGTAATTGTCTTGAATATACAATATTTAACTTCAGAGAGAAAAGACCTTTATAAAGAAGCACACCATGCAGGTACTGACGGATGGTGACAACAGAGATAGAGAGCGAAAGTAATCAAGTATTTACTCCGTTCTCTGTCTGCAGCGCATGTTGTGTCAATATGACAGATAGCGAAAACAAATTACAGGGAACAAGGCTCGGGAATGAGTGTCTACCTGATGGTGTAACCTAACGCTGATACACCGTTAGTCATCCTGATTGACTGTCTGACAGAGTTGATAACCTCGTCTCCTCTCTTATCTGTCACCGGCCATCCCCCTCATGTGGCCCACTCGTCTCCTGGCGGGAGAGTAAAGGAGAGAAGAAAAGAGGAGAGAAAAACAGAGAAGGGACGAAGAAAGCCTCAGCTCTCAAAATACCAACATCTACAGCGTCTATTTCACGGATCGTAAAGCATCAAAGACATGCAGGGTGACAACGACAGGTCTGACCAAAGACACCGTCCTCATAAATCCTCCAGAAGTTGACAGAGTGATTTAGGGACGATATCCTAAATTCTGTAGCCTGTACATCCCATTTGAAGTTTTGGATGAGGCAAATGAAAGTCAAGGAAATAATGTGTTTTGAGGAGTGATAGACTGTGCGACTGTTGAGAATGAATCCTACAGAATTTGATGTAAAGCAATTCACACATTTCAACCCAGTCTCCAGAAAAAAATTATGGCATTGTGCGTTTCTGCAAACCAGGGATGTGGTACATTTGCACTTACGATGAAGTGGATGCGTTGAATCTTCTGTTTGAACAAAACTGTAGTTAACAAGTGGTGAGTTTAAGCACAAAAACAACTTGGTTATGGTTACAAAGATCATGTTTTTGATTATAAAACCTGCCAATGGGGGCAGGTTACCTTTTTACATTTTCATTTCACCTCAGAAATGGACATGTGAGTTGCTGCCCAGGCTCACACACAGCTTAAGTGAAGAAATGTTTCTTTTCAGAGCCATAAGACTGTGTAAAATACAAAAAGAAGGTCTGTATAAAACTAGTAATTATACGCGTCCTCCCTAAAGCCATAAACAAAAGAACAAAAGAATTTTGTCAGGTTTTATCTTGCTGTAACATACTTGTTAAAATAACAAGTCTTAACTAACACCCAACTCCCTGCATACCCTGGACCTCCAGTCGAGCTATAAAACACTCCCAGGAAGTTATATAAACTCCTCCCTGTAGGCTCGTCAGTGCTTCAACTCCAAACTATGACTAAGAGCTGAACAAAGAATGCACAATGTGAGGTAAAATGAGGTCTTTCGCCCTTTAAGTCTTATTTAATATTTCATGAATTTTGTTGAGTGTGTAGTGGAGCGGTATTCCTGGGATGGGGGTGTCAGTTTGCTGGTCGATCAATTGATCCTCCACTTTGCTCCAGATTGAAATATTCTAGCAGCTATTGGATGGATTGCCATGAAATTTTGTAGAGACATTCATGGTCGCCCCCTGACTTTATCTCTGGCTCCACAAGCAAGTCCACAGGAACAGTGCTTGGCGTTGAGGAGGAGGGGGCCTTGCTTTAGTCCGAGTAAATGAGCTTACTATTGAAAATATATCAGATAAAAAAATGTAACAGAATTTTTATATATAGCACCCATTAAGTGTGCCGATGTTAGCATTTAGCTCAACAGCACCTCAACACTACCTCACAAAGCCACGAGCACAGCTGCAGATTCTTGTTACAGAACTCTAATTCGGCAGATCCCTGAGAGAACCAAGCGACAGCCTCTTGGGCCGAAAATGAAGCCAATGGGGAAGTGCTAAAAACTGAAGTTTCACTTTAAGGTCAGCTCCAAATTAATCTCAAAGGAACCACATTCCCAACTTTACAGCAGAAATAACCATGTTTACAGCCCGGTACAAAAATGCTTTGGGCCTTTAAAGCATATTGCCCCATTCATGACAATTGTACAGGGGCTGAAACATTTCACTCAACTCACTTTTTTACAATTTATTAAGGCTTAAAGTTACGCATAATTAAGGCCATGGATGCTTTCAGTAACAGGGTCGAATTTGTCCTTGGCTTCTCAGTCAGATCCACCCATCACTCTTCCACAGCACCAGCCTCTCACACAAATTTGGTCACCAAGATGACAATGACCATAATCTTAATAAAATTCAATGCTTCAAAACAGTAGTCCAACAATACAAAGGGTGATGTCACAGAAGCTACGTCAATTTCTCATACAGTCTGTGATCACCTCCCAGACCCCAACACAACTGCAGACTCTTGTTACTAAATTTTCATTTTGTAGATTTCTAATAGAACATTTGAGGACCATAAAATGCCACTTCATGTGTAGCATAGTACCAAAAATCACCACACACATTCTCGATGTGACCTTTTCTTCCAGCTAAGTCTTTATGGTACTGCGCATCCTTCCCATATAGGAACTGGGAGAACTACTGTTCACCTGGTTACAGGAGGCTAATATGTATTTTCGCTAATGTATACTCTTGTAATTAAAGGCAACGACTGACCTGCCATTATGGTTAACCTGCACATCATCTTTACACATCAGGAAAGAGCTCTTATCTATGTATCACGGCCGTAAGGGGTATTTCCAAAATGACCCTTGTCTCCTAAGTCATGTTATCCTCTATTAGCGAGAAGTTACACCCACAGAAGGCGTGATTCTTAATTAAACATGATCAGCACAGGCTAAGTCTTCATTTCCGTCTTGATAAGCCATAAGAGCTCTCCTGGGTAAAGTGAGAGCTAACACGCAGCGTGGGGGGATTACGATTAGCTTCAAGCTCTGCTTCATTCCTGCTGCCCTTGTTCGTCCTCGGCAGTCTGTCCTTAGCAGTCTGAGACGCCCCAGTGAGTTGAGGGAACGTGCATTTATAACACCGATGTGGCCGTTAAAGCTCTCCAGAGTTTCATCTCACTTCAGCCTTGGAAACTGACATTTTAAGCTGCGTTGCAATTAACTGGCTCACATTTGGGCCGAGCCTCCAAGAGGACCGTTACCATATGCTAATTTGGCAACTGAAGGCTTGGTGAATTACTTAAGGGGGTGAACTATATGTAAGCTTTATTACTGCTATGGCAGATGCTTAATGACCCTCAACAATGATAAAATATTTTATAATGATCAAACTCTTAGAAATCCAGGCAGGGGTGCTGCAAGATGGGTGGAAGGAGACAAATAATTTAGCAGCCCTCTGTCTGTATAGAGCTCAGAAACATTTTAAATACATCATGAAGACAATGTAGTCTACAAGGGCCCTTGTGTCACATGTTTCACTGCTGCCTGAACTCCTTGAAGCAATCCTGACTGACAGCCTGAGACAGCAGGTATGATTTCATATTTAAAGCTTATTCTGTGTTTCTTAAAATAGTCAATGTTTTTAATTAAGATGATCCAATATGTATGCTGAAAACATACAACGCTCCCAAAACAATACCATGGTCTTAAATATCATACCTGCAAGCATTTCTGCATTTCTTTAATGCAAGAAAGAAATAGATAAAAGCCCTTTTACTCATATTAGATTTCTGATATCTTTCATGAAAACATCTCCAACCCTTTTCTTATCTTTAGTGCTGACCTTTAAGCATGAATTCATTCATTACTGCCACGTAAATATGATCAGATTAGTGATATTCTTAGTCAGGCCCGCAGAAAAAGACGTATTTGTTATAGCTAATGGTTCTATAAGAGCGCAGCACTCCAAATAGCTCCCTCTTACTGAAAAGACTATCAAAATCTCTTTGGAAGGTAGACAGATCACTTCAATGGCTTTCATCTCCATTTATGAAATTACCCTTTTAGTTTAAGTGCTCTGATGAATTTGCTCAAAATTGAACATACTGAAGATGTATTTTTCCCTTTTCCTCATTCCCCTATGTAACTGTAATTCTCTTATTATAATATGTCCAGAAAATGATTTGTGCCTTTAATGGTAGTTCAAAATGGTTAATATTAGACACATGGGCAGTTCTCTGAGCATAATGTAAACTTGAAGTTCAAGTGGCGACAGTACGCCGAGAACAAAACAGAACTAATTAATCCTCAGAAAACGGCACATCAGTTTGGATTTATATATTACATATAATGTTCTGTTCGCCTGAATTACCTATTAGCCTGCTATTGCAGCATGGAGATGGCCATGTCGCTCAGTTGGGACCATAATACTTCATCCCACCAAGCATGCATTTGTTGATATCGCGGTAACGAGCAGCGTTATCCCACCATGACGTCATCCCACCATGACGTCATCCCACTACATGCATTTGTTGACATCACCGTAACGGCATTTCTGAGCGTAAACAGCTGACACAAAAGGATACCTAAAACGTCAGAGGTTTATGCTGCAGAGCGGGAGTGAGAACATGTTGGATTTGCAGATGTCTCGTTCACCACATAAGTCTATGGGAAGGAGTCTTTTGGGGCCTATTGGCATGACATGTTGGACTCAGAAGTTATAACTCCAATGTCTGGCCACTACGTCAAATACCAAACTATCACTACTATAAATGTAACCTTTTCATTTTGAAGATTACTTCTAGCATCAATTGGAGTAATTCCATAAAATGGATCAGTTTCTCTCGTCAGTTAAACTTTATGGGTAAACAGCGTTCCATTGTCGTGAACACATCAGTGCATGTAGCCTACTCTTTGCATCCCTACTGTTGTTATCATTTTGTGTGCACATTAACAGCATTAGCATTGTGCATACAACACATAATTGCAGTGATGGATGAACAAAAGAGAACAACAGAAACAAAGAGAACTTGGAGCTGCAACAGAAAAGACGGGAGGAGGAAAGAAGGAAATGTCTCAGTATCCAGACCCCCAACATAGAGACAGAGTTCACTGGCAGCCTTTTCAGAAAGGCTTAGACAAGGAACATCCACTTATATTGTAGTGACATATTTTTTTTAAAAGTCCAATCAGAAACATTGGTCAATTTTTCAATTTTTCAAACTGTAACTGGTCGTCATTAGCTCTTACGATTGAAGCTGATTATTCATGTCAAATTATGAAACTCTCTTGTGCTCTCCTCTAATGATAAAAAGTATCAATATCAATCCTGTGGTCTTGGCTGCTGTATGCGTTAATTTTTTTCCTAAGAGTGCTCCACCTTGTCCCGCCCTTGTGTACTGTGATTGGCTAAAAAGCCATGACCTCTGTGCCCTAAACCTAACCTCCTCTGACCCTTGGATGTATAAATAAAACTGGATACAGCATTTCAGGTGTGGCCCCATTCATTCCTAATAGTTGTTCAGTGGCTTATAAAGCCTAAAAATTTTTACCTCATGGGTATCAAATGACCCATATCCTCTACATCATTGAGCCCATAGAGCAGGTGCAACAGACTTCTGCCAGCCGAGTAATTAACTTACGATTAAGCCCTCAACAAACTTGAATGGGGATAAAATTATTTAATCATGCCACCCTCCAAAACGTAGAAATGTTATCAGATCAAATGGATAAAATCCCGATAGTGAAACGAGTTATTTCACAGGGGTTATGACGCTCAAATATGTCATCACTGATTTACAGTTGTTGCTTTCACAATAAAGGTCTTTAATGGAAAAATGTTTTTGGGCCACACTGTGTCACGTGGGGGACCCGGAAGCTGTAATTCAACTGTTTCGCCACTATTTCAGACCGGCTTTAAAACATGACGCTGTCCCTGGGGGCTTCCTCCAACTTTAACATGTTGATGTGACAAGTATGAGCCAATAGGCATGGGCGGTATCAAGGTGTAACGGTACACCAGGGTATTTCTGATGGTGTAATTTTAAATACCATCAAAAATTTCTATCAACTTCATACTGAAGAAGCTGTTCTACATGCAGTGTGCATCGCGTGCGCGTGTGTTCACACTCACAGCATTTATTGTTGCGAAGCTGCTGCAGAGAAACTACTGTATTTCCACAGTTAAAAGACCATACAGTATCTTACATGGCTTCAAAATCATTTATGAAGCCATGCATAGATAACAAGCTCACGAGCCAATCACAGCACAGCAGGGCGGGACACACAGAACACTCTTTGGAAGAAAGAAAAACACCTGCAACCTCACAGAGCGTCTGGCATGTCCGTAGATTTTTAATCCAATGTAACCTTCACTCCAAAATACATAAAACAAAAAGTCCCTACATACAGTATAAAGGTTCATTTAAGGACCAGCAAAAAAGCAACAATGACCTTTTTTTACAGCAGATATTGTGAATGTAAAGTATTACACCACAGGTACTGAAGATAAACCCTGCTTTCACTGCCTCAGAATCACAATCATCGGTAATTGGTGTGCCAAGATAATGTGATTCCAAAAGATTTATAACAATCAAACAGTGGAGCGGCCACGGAGATTGAGCCATTTCACAGACCAGGGGAGAGACATCACTATTGCCTTAACTGCAGCCCCTATTTCCACTTCTCATTGCAAGAGAGAATACCGATTTAAGCTATCATCTTCAGACAGGTGCTCTTATGGCCATCATCCATTCCCATTAGGCTTTAATCACACCCACTGATCCCTGTAGACAAAATAGGTCTTGAAGAAGGCTACCTTATAGTAAAGATATATTAAACTTGCCACACTTAAATGTATTCATACAAGAAAATCGCTCATGGTGGTGTACTGTAGTATTCACCTTGGCTTTTTGTTCAAATCCATTCACAGAGAAAAGGAACAGCTGAGGCACAGTTGAAATGATTGGATTTATTTTAAGCTACACCCCTGCATACATGATAAAATATGCTTACACGTGCACATCTGCACCCAGTGGATAATGCACGAAAGCATTCAAAATATTTTTTCTATTGTTGCGATAATGTGGCCCTTTGGGGGGGGGGGGGGGGGGTGCAAGACAAACACAAAGTAAAGAGGGATTTCTGCAGGGTAAGAAAACTGATCAAGGAAACAAAAACAGCATTCTCTCGCCTGTTTCTATTCATCTCTCATATCTGCAGAAAATGGTTTGTGTATTAAAATCATGCACAACTCCTATTCACAGTGCTTAAGAGATATTCAGTGGCTTGCAGGCATACGCACTCTCATAATCCTATTATATACGACACAAAGCATGTTAAGTGCATCTGAGGACTTGACTTTAATGGTTCATTTGTGCTCGGCGCCCAATGTCACTTCACCGTGTGTAGTTCAAAGCAGAGAGATTTGCCTTTAAGTCTTCACCTATCAAAGACAAACGTTAGGCTCGACATAAAATTAGAGCTTTGTTTCTTTTCTCCAGCAGTCTGTTTTCATTCCTTGCTGAGCCTTGAGACACTGAATGCAGCCGACAGACTGTCGTATTGTAAATGGAAAGTGAAGAGAGGTGCCTTAATGAGAGCTGCTGCAGGATTGTCAGGATGTGACACTGATTACAGAGGACACAGCAGAGGCTGGAGTCTGCTGCCATCTGCTGGACAAACACCGAAGCACCCGCATGGACTCCCATTTATCAAACTGCGAAAAAGGGACATTTTGTACTTGTACTTTACTTCGCACACTTAATAAAAGCAATTTATCAAATTTCTTATCATGTTAACCCTTTCAAGTGTTGACTGAGAAAAAAAGCAATGGATTTTCTTCTTTCTCCTTTGGGCTATAATCACAAAAATCAATGTTTTTTCCATCATGTCATTCTTCAGCTAAACAGTACATTAAAACATGTTGCTGAAAACATTTGAGGTGAGAAGTAGCAGAATCTTGAATAAGCACTGCTTAGTTTGACAGTGACTGTCATGTGTGACAGCGGCTTTGGAGAATCCTTGACTCTGATTGGTTGATCTCAGTCACATGCGGTAATGCCATTAGGCAACAGAGTAGGCAGAGGAATGTGATATATATTGAAAGTTTTGGCAAATATGACAAAAAGTTATTTTTTTATAAAAGTTACTAACCACAGCTTTAGAAAAAAAACTCAGTAAAGCATGAGAGCTCTTGTGAAAGCAGTTTAGGTCACATGCTGGTTTGTCAGCGGTCTCCAGGGTGAACACAAGAGAGAGCAGTGAGACTGCGAATACTTGGCCCTTTGTCATCCCTGCTGTGAGACTATATCTAACACAGAGGGACCGTGTCTGATTTCAGAAACAGCACTGCGTGCGGCGTCCAACGGCTCCCTCTCATTAAAGGAGAGGCTGCATTTGGTTATATGCCTGGGTAACACGTGAGAATGATGACCGCAGAGACAGTGAGGTGAGACCAGGAGAGGCACATGTTTGACTTTTACTGATCTCAAAACCTGGAAATCTTCAAACAAGATACTGTTGAATTAAAGCTGGTCTTGTGTCTGTCAGACTACCCAGTCTTTGATGATTTAGCGCAAAAGATAGCGAAAGGACAAACAGTTTTTAGTTTGCTTTTATGTATTGATGTGTCACCTGAGGATGGAGGGGTGGCATTTGGGGAGATTAGGCAAACCTGTCTTATCTCACTCAGTAGTAAAGGGCGGTGGACGTTGCATCCTCCGTTTCTGATTAAAGGATAACACCGAAATTTTTAAACCTGCACCGATGCAAAAATGCAAAACAAAATTGTAAAACAGACTGTAATGTAACCACACTGGGTATGATTGCAGCATCAGCTTAGACTCACTAAAAGCTAGGCAGTTATTATAATACATACTCAGCTGGGGCAGATCCCCACATTATCTAAGACCTCTGTTTTAAAAATGCTCTAAAAAGGTCAGTTTAAGAGTTAGTTTTTTAAAAAATTTCAAGGTACGAGGTAGATTTATTGTCATTTTTCTTAAATGTGGTGAAAGAAGACATGAAATTGAAGCTGATCCTAAATTATTGATCTCCTAGGTTGAAGAAAGCTTTCAACAGTTTGATTTTTTTTTTACGCTGATATAGTTACTATTTATTTGAATGGAGTCTGGCGGCAGTGGAGTCAGCAATTTTTATGGCTCTTTTTGGTTGAGATAAATAATCTTTCTCTTTAACGAGAAAGTCTCTCTGTAGAGATCCATTTCATAATGTTGTCAGACACTTTGAATGACAATCTGAGACTGTCAGCAGCAAAAACAAACACTTTCAGTGGACCTGAATTGACGGTGTGAACTTGCCCTGAGTGCTTGCATTGCAGTCTGCAGCAGCCTCTCTGTCAATACTGGACCTGTTACAAAAGCTGTTGTTCCCATTCATCATTTACAACATGGGAAAATAGAGGCCAGGATGAGAAATACCAAAGTTCCCCTTTTATGTTGATGTGTCAGGTACATCTTTGACTTCTGGGTCATCTCCAGTAGCAGCTCACAGTGTTCATTAGAAATTTATTTTGGAAGATGGAAATAAACCCGGCGGTTTCAGCAGGCATGAAGCCAAGAATGCTTTTGCCTCAGAGGGGAAATCAGAGTTTGGGGGCTTGCTGATGGTAAAAGCCAGATGTGATTTCCTCAATTCTTTATCTTTTTTATTAAAAAGAAATATTACCAGTCATGTAACAAATATTGTCACACAGTGAGTGATGCATTGTATTCCTCCCGCGGGGAGCGCAGAATTCCCATACATGACTGCAACTTGCTGAGACACCAGGGGACCGACTGAGCCAGGAATGTGGCAACATGGGAAGTTTGTTGATCATTGCATCACATTTGCTGCCAATTAAATGATGAAAAGCACCCAAAAAGCAACACTGTCCCTCTCTAAAAGCTTTAATACATGTTACAAAATTTATAACCATAAAAGCCGCCATCATGTATAAAAAGAAAAAATAATCTGAGAAATTCATGTTCAAATTCATGACAACATGAACCCTTTAATGCTCCTTTTTTCCTTTTGGGCACTTAAACAAATACTGTCATAAAACTGAGCCAAAAGGCTGAGAAAGATGTCCATCCACAAAAAAACAAGAAAATAACCTAAAAACATGCTGAAAAATAAAATAAGTATATGTTGATTTTATAGATTTTATGGTATTTTTTATGTAACATAATTTTGAATATAAAATTTGTGTAATTACATAAAATAAATGCACTGTAAATATGATAACGTTTTTTTAACATTATCCCTATTTTTTAGAATTATTTTCTAATAGTCTTCCTCCTCTCTTTTTTAAAAATCTGTATTTAATATATAATATATAATATTATATAATATAAAAATAATATTTAGGTTATTTTCTTGTAACCTTTTATTTTTTTTATTTTTTTTTTTTTGTAATTTGTGGGAAATTTCTTGATAGTCATTGCCTTTTTTCCCCCTTGTTTTTTAAAGATATCAAACTATTTCACTCAGGTTTCGAAGGGTCAAATAGTTTGTAAAAGGCATCTGAAAACAGCACAAATAAATTGATGTCGATCCAGGTTTCAAAGGGTTAATTACAGGTTACTGGTTATACCATGTCATGACCTTATGGACTATGTGCATGAATCTTGTGCATGGCATTCTCTCATCGGAATTGTCCTCTTTTTTTTTTAGTAGGTTTGATCACTGATGACTCTTTAACAAACAGAAAGTTTAAATTTGTACCTGCTGTGAGTCACTGCAGCTTTCAACAGCCAGTACTGCTGAGTCTCTTAAACGAAGCACATTGCAATGTGGGTGGACATTTCACGCTGACATTCAACAGCCAGGAGCAGGTTTTAAACCATTTAAACCAATTGTTGTACGGTGCGTCCCGCGGCTTCCTACACCTCCAATCGAGGATGGCGTACTGTGAAGCTGCCATTATGTTCACTCAGTAATCTACCTTTCCACCACCTCCACTCTTAACTCACTTAATGTGAACACTTTGTCTTGCTTCAAAGATTTGGAAACACAGCCGTGAAAGGATTACATTAGGCTAAACCTTCCAACGCAAGTGGGAGGATTTCGGAGACAATCCAAAAAGATGGAAGAGAAACAGGTGCATTTATCATTTTAATTACAGGCATAAGACTATGTAAATTCGTAATCTACAATCATTAAAGGGGCATTAAGAAATCCATGCCCTTGATCAATCTTTGTAACTGTCTCATTCTGCAGCCCCCTTTGCTCCTGTGCCCCACTTTTTCTCACTTCAGATGAGCAGAGATGTAACAGAAAGGTTGAGCGGAGAGCTGAAAAGGTTACGCTGTGAGATCAGTGCAGCCTTGTTCCTGCTTTTAGCTTCAGACAAACCTGCAGCTCTTCATGTCTATAAAAACTGTGTTTGTATATGGACAGTGACAGGCGAGCATGGTCTGGACCTGCTCTGAATGAAAAGTGTCCTGAGACAACCTTTGTAATGACTTATGATGCTATATAAATACAATTTACTTGACTTAAGGAAAGACTGAATATTTTTCCAAAAACATGGACTGATGAGTGAGGCCCTGTTTACACCTGTATTACAAGGCATCTTGGGCGATCTAATCGCATGTTAAAAGCACTAAAAACCAGCAAAAAGATGCATGTGATACATCCACTAAAACCACATATTATTTATAGTGTAAAGACTCTATGTAAAGATGGACAAAGCATCTCCACTCAGCCCACGGTACAAAAATAAGCCAAAATAATCCAGATATGACCACTGCCATTTAGTGCTGGAGACGTCATTTGGAGCCAAAATCTGTGCAGTAGCAATGTGTTATCAAGTTTCCCCGCCCACGCACTTGTCTAACAAATCAGATGTAGCACTATTGAAGATGAGCACACCAATTGACACACACAGCTGTCCATCATGCCATCAAATCCCCTTTTTAAAGCATCAAATAGCTAATCAATACTAAACTTTTGAGAAAAACAAACACTTAAACATCTGCGGATAACAACCACACGCTACATCATCAACGCAGGACGTGGTAGTTGTTTTGGTTACAGCACGCTGACGCTCTTTAACTGTTTATTTTTGCACAGTTGTATAAAGTGTTACCTGACCATACAACATTTTCGCCTTTGAAAGAAGATGTGTTAAATTTTGCAGACAACAAGGTCTTTAGCTGTACAAACAGAACCACTAACATGACTAGCAAGCGTTCTGCAAAGCTGCAAGTAAAAGTGTGGATGCAATAACTGCACTGGGGGCAATAAAGTTCAGCTGGAGACCTATTATGGACACAGGTGTGAACAGCAATGCATCACGGCTGTCCACTTGTGTTCAGATCATTAAAAAGCAGGTCTAAACAGGCTCTATGAGTACTACTGGCACCGCAATACATTGTACAAAATGTTACTTCCCAATATCCAAACCTTGGTGTGTGTTATTAGTGCTTCTCAACTAATAACAGCCAACAGATCCACTCAAGTCTTCTGGAAACCCAAAGATCAGCCAGGCAGACAGTGAAATGTGGTGATTTCAACTTTAATCAGCAGCCAGTGCAGGAAGAAGCATTGAAAGGTCAGCTTTTATTACTGTTGCTGTCTGCTCGGCTGGAACTTTCTTGGATATTCTGCAGCCAAATAGCGATCAGCTCCAATCAAATACAGCAGGTGTCTGGACCTTTATTTTATTTATTTTCATTTATTATTTACTCTGAGGAGATATTCATGTGGAACACAATATAAGATGCGTCACTGATGCAAAAATAGACGTCAAACTTTATGCTACCTATATTATGAAATAGTTTCCAAGTTTTTGGAACTTCTCTCATTTCCATTTTAATATTCCAAAACATTCCTCTCTTTTGTCACTCCAGGTTCTTATTTCTCATTAGATACCAGCGCGTGTCCAACACTGTGCTGCATAGGAACAATGAGAATCTGACACTCCTCGCGCCCTTTGAGCTTTTGTCTCTGCTATCAGCAACGCTCACAGCTCCGCTTTGTGAAGACGCTGAAGAAACAATCATCCTGCACATTAACTCTCTCTGAACTCCTCCTGGACTCCCTGCAGGCCAGAAACAAGCTGCTGTAGATGCTGCCTAACTAGGGAGCTTCAACATACACAATCTGCCAAGCAGCCAATCTCACTTCTATTCATTTTCCATGAGAAGTGAGCTATTCTCTTTGCAATGCATGCAGGGATCACTTGTGGAGCAGAGCTGGTGCGTCACGTATTGAGACAGGGCAAATGAATGGATCCAGCAGCCCTGTGATTACACAGAATTACAAATAAAACAGGGCACACAAGACGTGTCGTTTTTTATTTGATATTTCCAACATTAAATCTTCATCACACTCTCTCTATGTAGAGTAAAGTAGGTCTAAAGAGACCATGGATGCAAATTTACCAGCAAATGTAATGTTCAGACAGTTTCGTCTTTATTTAATGTTTTCTCAGCCATCTTAACTATCTGGATGGGCCAAACGTGGAGCTCGGAGCTAAAAGAAGACAGTGGACATAAGATGGTTGCCAAGTTTGATTTTCAGCCAGCAGCATGGTGCTCGTGACTGTCAGCACACCACTTTGTTTCAGACTGAAATATCCCAAATGTTCACATCGTGAAACTGGTTCCAAGACCATAAATCCTAGTGACTCCACTAAAGTCATCATGAGGTCAATATTTGTGGATTTGAGTGACATGTCACAAGATTGATTGAAAGTTTGTGATGAATTTCTGTCCACTGTCCCTCACAGGAAATTTAATAAATACAAGAGCGAGAAAAAAAAGTCTGCCACTGACAGCACTATCAAATGCACATCAATTCCAACTGCTATCTGCCCTGCCTCAACGTCCCATTCACAAAAGATGTTTTCTAATGGCATTACAGCCCGAACTTGCCAATAAAGTTTTGCAGCTGAGTGAAATTATCCATGTGGCAAAGTATAAATGTTGCCTTTGTAACAAGAACACAGTAGGCCGAACAAGTGCAGAGCAAAAGTAAAAAAACCTTCATCTGGCTACAGCTACTGCTGCCATGACCAATGGAAAGCCTGGGCGTGATACACACTTCAGTCACCACCAACTCTAAAGATGCTAATAATTACACTGGAACTGCATGGTGCTGTGAGTGTTGATCTTTGTAAACTGGACTGTTTTTGCGTAAGGCTTTGCATAGAAAGGAGTCAATTTTGAGCCCAATCTCTGCATATTATCTCATCTAAACTCATGTAAATTGCAGTGGAGCACTGAGAAGGCATCTTCTTGGCAGTGCAGTTAGGGGTGCAGAATTTTGGTTTATGACTAAATATAGTGCTTTAGGTCTAAGTCCTACAGCACAAAAATGAGTCTTAGCACATCTGGTTACATCGTCTCAAAGTCAATGGGTTTTTTAATGTGTTTTTGGTTTGATGCCTGAAATGAAGTCTGTGGTGACACAAACTTAACAGACTTTCACATTTTGTTCTACAACATAAAATACGTCAGTAAATAATCCATCCATGTGTCTTCAAACAGGCAGCTAGTAACAAGTGGATAAATGAGACTACAGAACATCATTATGCTGAACACGGTTTTACAGCCTCATTGTGGTCAAAACGTAAAAGTCATGCGACCATAGTGTAGTTCATTAATATAACGTTTTGTTTATCTCTGGCGATGGCATTTAGGCTTCAAAAATCCTAAAAGTGGTGTTCATTTGTGAAGATTATTTTGCTGAACAAAATTTGTACGTTAAATAAATGCTAAATTGCTATGAGCTTATTTTCAGCAATAATTAAAAATCTAATGGAGAAAAAAAACAATAGGCTTTTTGATGAGAAAACCAGGGTGACGGCAACTTTCCTACAGAAAAGTGCCAACCCTGCATAACTCTATACCTGCTAAACTAATGACAGTCCCATCAGCCTCATCTCCACTTTGTTTTGTGCTTATGAGCAAATGTTAGCATGCTAACATGCTGCACTAACATGAAAACATGAAAACATCATGTCAGAATTTAGCTCTAAGCACGACTGTGCCTCAGTAGTCTCACAGAGCTGCAATAAGGGAGTAGACTGGCGTCTTGTCCTAATGATCCTTGTTCACAGTTCATTTCTGAGAAGAGCTCAGCCAACCCACTCAAGTGTTGCCAAGCAGGCCGGACTCACACAGATGCTCCTGCCTAGATACTTTCAACAGGCCTATCCCAGAATATTCTTCACCTGTGCCCCAAAAAGCCCCAGTGCCTAAAAGCAGACAAACATTTACTTATGCTTTTGCAATGGAAAAAGAGGGAAAAAACGCACGCTGTTGGTTAAAACTGACATGATGTTGTAGATGTATGCTACAACTGCTCTATTCCTTTAAAGGTAAAGCATCCCATAGCATTGCCTGTTACAGTCCTCTATCCCCTGAAATGAACACATTGACTGTTGGCTTGTGGGACTGAATTAAATAAATGCCAAAACAAATAGGGAAAATACACCGGTGCCCTCATCACACACCGATGTCACATTTCTGTCTTGTCTTCCGGCACCTCATTAACCCTCCGTTCCCACTCACCCTATTGTCTCACAAAGAAGTAATATTGCAGAATAAGAGAAGACACATTAGTGGTGTATAGTGTCCCTGATTATTTCCCATGAAACAGCTTTTTTTCTTGCCTGCTTGCTGGATTTCTGGCAATGTACCCAATTAGCCGTGTGTCTACCAACGTCCTGCTGGTGCATCACTCGCCTTGCTGCGGGCGCATTTGTTTCAGTGCGAGCGAGTGCAAACTTATTAGCTTCCTGCAGAGTATTCTTTGGAAAATATTTAACCACTTTTTTTCTAGCTCACCTCTGTAATTATTCCAAGAAGAAAGAAAACGTCTCACCAAACGTGTTCACAGTGTGATGGAAGATACTGTGTGTAATCATGGAGGAGGATACGGTTCTAATTAGGCTTCACAATAGCTGATGTAAGTATGAATCTGTCCGCATGCTACGATTCCTTTTCTCTGGATTACAAGGGCAAACTCGTGCAGCTTGAAAGCAGATGGGTGAAAAACAACTCATGCATTATAAAAGCCAGTGTGTCAGAATTAAAAATACATTCAGCTTTAGTAGCTGGCAGGTACAGAAAGCTACTGGGACAGATGGGTGTAATCCAGAGGTACTGTATATTCTTTTTCATGTGCTGTCATTGATATTCCACTGCAGCTTTGGCTAGTTAACATTGATTTCTCATCCTCGCTGCTGCATCTCCAGATGTTAGATGGCCAGCTGACATTTGATAACACACAGATAGGATCATGTGCACCACTGGTGGCCACTGGCAGGGCTTCGTAGTTGGGATGCATTAGGTAAGCCTCCACCTGCTCTGTCAGATAGCTAGCTGAGTGAATATGCAAATCATGGCTTCGGTGTCCGCTGGCAGATGGTGCCACTCGAACTGTATCTGCAGCCTGAATACTGCACAACGCAGAAAATGGATGCTGTCTAAAGCAGACTTGCCAACCATTACACCTATAAAAGGGAAAGTTTTAAAACCAAAGCAATGGGTCCAACCCTCAGAAAAATGTGAGGCTCAGAGACTTTTTTTTTTCCTTCATTACTGTTATTCTGAGAGGTTTCTTTTTCTCCAAAACATCTGGACTCTGATGAAAAACCAGTAAAAACACTGAACTAAGCAGTTTCATGTTATGAATCACTGTTTCTTTGATGGTTGTCGGCATGTAAGGCACGGGCCGCTCACCACATGCTAATGTGTGCACACCTTTTTTCTCTAATAACTTAAGATTCAGCCGTTCAGGAGGTTTTTAGCCAAACTATCTACAGAGGTCTTTTCCTCTCCAAAATATGCGAACTCAGTGATTTAAATAGATGAAGCAAATCAATGTTAACAAAAAAAAATGTTTGTTTTTCTTCCAAGGGGGGAGAAAGGCCTGAATAGTGCCACAAACAGGTTGTGATAATGAAAAGGAATAAAAGGTGTGATTTTTTTTTTTCCCCAAAAAATCTAGAAACATCAAGACCTGACCCAATAATTTCCCATTGTTTATCTTGCTCTCTTTTATGAATTTAAATTATGCTGCCAACTTGTTCAAAAAATAAAATCTGAACATGTGAGCTTTACAGGGAGTAGACGTGGTGAAAGAAGAGGAAACAGTCCTGTTTTTGGAAGCCCTCCAGATAAAGGCCGGGGTCATGTCGGCTGGGAAATGGACAGACTATCTGGGAATTCCATGCTGCTGTGTACTTCCCGCACTCGAGACCCTTCCAGAAAGCCAGCTATGACTGTCTGAAAGTCACCACAGCAGGAAGCTGTGTCAGTCCCCACTGCATCAAGATAATGACTATTATGCAACAAAGTTTTAATTTTCAAATTAACAAGAATCGTGTGACATTAATCAGCTTAAGACTGGGTTAAATTCTTCAAGTATCGTAGTCAGTGCAGTCATTGGTGAACATCTTGATTCAGTGAGGTTTTATAATTCTTAATAGATTTGTCCTATCAAGGCTGGATCAAGTAGATGCTTTTTGGCGTTTTTGGCGCTTTTGGGCTGATGTTTTCCCGCACACACTCCTCTCTGTGCTTGAGCTTCAGACGTCACTTCTGTAAACACAGCCTGCTTCACTCTGTTCGTGTCTGCATTAAATGGGCAAAAAGTGAAAAGTTCAGCAGCAATGAAAAAAATGACTCTGAACCGGTCACGGGCAAGAAAGAACTAGTTGTAAGATTTCACATTCACCATGAAAAAGATATTTATGAATCTAAATTTACTCTAAAAGTTTAACAACGGGACGTCTGTGTTGCAACAGAATGAGGAGGCACTTGTTAAGAATTAATTCACCTTAATTTTGCAAATAAAACAAAAATGTTTGGTTGTCTTGACAATAGAATATGGCAGTTGCGTTTTTGTTACAGGTGTAATAATGGATATATTAAAGGGGAAAACCAAAAGTCAACTTTAAGTTATTTTAAGTTACGGAAGTACGTAATGTCTTGATGTCACGACAGCCAAATTATATCACATGACGACTCACAACCATGATTTTATTTCTAAAAGGGGCACTAATTCGTAACATATGCAGGGTAAAACTTTTCTTAAGATGTCATATGAATTGTTGAATGAGGATATGTTGAACCACTGCATGTCATGATGAGACAATACCTTACAAATATCTAGACTTATCTAAATTATACTGCATCATTCTTCTATTAGAAATGGAAAAGGCTTGAAAATCTTACCAAATTTAACTTGATTAAACAATTTTCTTCAAAAGAAAAACTCATGTCTGGGCCAAATCTGTATAAAAAAAGAATGATGAGGAGCAAAGCAAGGCCAGGATATTAAATGTCGGGTTTATGTTGTTCAAATGACCCAGTTTTTGGACAACATATGACCTAAATGTTCATAATGTGAAGAGCGTGATCACACTGTGTGCTGTTGAGACTTCTTTGTGCCATCTTCCACAGACCTAAGAATACATGTAACATCTGAATGTGTGAGTGTGACAGTGTGGCTGCAGTAGCCTATCTTTCTTACTCATGCTTTTGTTGACTAACCCAGATAACATCTAGATCAATAATGACAACACAGTAAAAGTGGTCAGTCAGGCTGGAGGTGTATCTGTGTCAAGGGACACAATAAGTTAAGAGCGCTCATCAGGATCCTGTTCTGTTGTTGGATAATGCAGTGTAACCATGTTGTTGGATAACAGAATTTTTGGTGATATAACAGCAATTATGTTATTACCTGTGCAGGAGTCACCAAAGTAAATGTCACATCTTTGGCAGATAGTCGGTATTAATAGAAAGTGTGTCAGCAGCACAACAACAGCAACAGAAACAATTGCAATAGAATGAGAGACAACAAGACAAGTACTTTTCGATTCAGCAGTATTGCCATATAAATGCAAATGTCAGCAACCTATATTGTGAAAATTGAATCTCACAATGGTATTTAATAGCTGCAATTATCAAACATCTGTTAATGGAGAGCACACCTGTGACAAAGACGAGAATAAAATGCTGCAAAAAAACATGCCCGGATCATTTTCTGTATGTTATAAATCGTATGATTTGAGTAGCAACTACAAAATACAAAACATGTTTACGAGATGTCAAGTGTCTCAAAGACAGAAGGATCCATGAGAGGAACATGTTCGAGACACGGGGTCCCGGCAAACACTGACCAAAGAGAGAAAATAGAACATCCGCTCTTCACGCTCTGAACTTCACCCTACTCACCATGCCGAGAGTCGTAATATTGTGAATCCGAACAGCCCACAGTGGCTGATACTTTTCTTCTAGTGAAATCTTTTAGATGACCTTTTATAAGACTTATTTGGGTATGTGAATTATGGAAAAATTCATTTTAAGCTTTGCTGCTTCCCTTCTTTTTTGATGTGAAATAACCACGCAGCGCAATGTTGATATATACCATAAATGAGTACATACAAAAAGCAAAACGAAGGTTAAGAATAACATTCCAAAAAAATTCTAAATGACAAATTTGTCCCTTTTCAAAATAATAATCACTGTCAAAACCCTACAGTAAAATTCATACTCCCACTGCACCCTCTGTGTTTTCCACTGGTTGAAAAGTCATTCTGGTCACCGAAGCTCAGACAAAACCAAAACAAAGTCCTATCACAAGCTGAGATTTTGACAGGAAAATCTCTCCTCAATACAGTTGTACAGTGTTGCATCATCTCAGCAAAGCCATCACTAAGTCAGCATCTCTAACGTTACTCAAAAAAGTAAAAAGATACAAAGAACTATCCCTTTTGCTGGTTGCAGATCTACATAAATATAAAGTCCTTGATTCCATACAGCTTCAGCTATGTGAAGTCAGTATTTCTTTTTTTAAATTATAGAAATCTTAACAGTATAATCACATCCACACCAGTATAACATGTATGTCCCCGTTACATATGATATGCCGTTTATTGACAAGTTGCTATCGCGTCAACAACATTGATCAAGTATCACAACTATAGTGTAACCCAGATTTACTAAGTATGGTTTAGCCGTAGCTGTCACTATTTCAGTGTGTTTTCATTTCATTAAAGTTATTTTTAACATTTTGGTCATCAAAAAAATTCTTATTCAGCCTTCGGTTCTATTGAAAGACCCTCTAAGTAGTTGAATATTCCATTTTCCAGCAACTAGCATTAGGGTTATCTCAACCATCTCATTCAAATATGGTCACTACTGCCTCCATATCCATGATGGCGACTGTCAAAATGCCAAATTCTGGAATTCAAAACCCAATGAGTGACGTCTCAGCGGCTACATCCACTATTCACAGTCAATGGATACACCGTCCAGCATTTAACTTAATGTAGATCATTTAAACCTGCAAGGGTTTTAAATATATAATATAAAAAAATATTATAATAGAGCCTTAATAATGTTTGGTTAAGATACAGAACAGAACAGGGAATTGGTGCAGTGAAGTATAGTCACATCATTTTTGCCTTTTAGGAATAAAGGATTACTGTAATTTAGGCTAAATAATCTATGTATATTTACAGCAATAAAAGATGTCCAATAAATACAATAAAAGTCAATGATATTTCACATAATTTCAAATACTGACTAATGCATAAATTTCACTACTTTTAAAGATAATTTTGAGCAATTTTCAGGATTTTTTGAGACAGATATGAAAGGGGAGGACCCGCAGTAAAGGGCCTGGGGCCCAAATCAAAGCTGGGCCGCTATGGTAAGGAGTCAGCCTCAGTGTTACTCATCCTACACAGCAGAGCTACCAGGGCACCCCATGCTGTGCAATTTTTTAAATTTTTGTTCGTACTATTTGATAAAAATTAATTTTATTTTGAAATGCAATAAGGATAAAAACTAATAGAGGATTATATATAATGGTTCTGCTATGGCGAACTCAATGTTCAATGTGTGATGTTTTACGGTACCTAATTGAATATAAAGATGTTTTGTGTTAGAGTTTGAAGCGCTGCTGTCAAATTGGGCCCTAGCAATGGAAAATGACTGTTATTCCAGGACTTTCTATGACTGTATCAATGCAAAAAAAAAAAAAAAATCTTCTTCTCCATACTGGCAATGCTGGGTTGGAACTTATTCATATTTTGCCCTGAGCAACACATCACACCTTTAAACGTGAAGAAGTTTCAAAAAGTTTTCATCCTTTTCTACCTTTCCACTTGAAGCCAAGTTAACAGCACTTACAATACAAAAATGATGGATTACTAGCTCCACTCAGCTGGATGCCCCATTTTTTAGCCTTTTCCTCATTGAGAGTTCATTTCTCTCTGTTCTTTCTCCTGTAAGACTGTGTTTCCACAGCAGAATCAGGGGAGAAACTCATTATTTCAGGCTGACATGATCTGACGGTGACACCCAGAGCACAAAGCAGCCAGTTAGACGGAAGTATTGTCCAGGGCAGCCGGCAGAGGAAGCTGGCTCAGACACTTGATTTTCCTTTTCCTGAATATTTTCCTGTGAACTAATTGAGAAATACCATATCAGCAGACTCTACTATTATCTGGCTCTCTGTCCAGTCTTAATATAGATTCTCTTATCCAATAAACAATAGTTTTCCTGATCCCGGGGCTATACATAGACACAATTACAGTACAGTACCTTTGCTTAATCACACCTTAAAAGAAAACAGACAGGCAGGAATGTAAGCTATGATACGAAACATATGATATAAATACTTTTTTGTTACTGTACCTGTGAGGACCTTGATTCTGCTATTCTCTCCGTTGAGGAACACATTGAAGATAATGAGGTCAATAAAGAAGTAAGATGGTACTTTTGGGCCCACAGAATAATTGTTTGGCAATAAATGTTATTATTATGTTGAGTGGGCTGTTTGGGGAAATCTAATGAATAGTTTATGTTTATTTGTATTTTGTAGTACTGTAATCATTTCCCACTGTGCTTCATTTTTCTTTCATTTTAATGCCATTTTCAGTTTTAATGGTGTCCTAATTTTCTGCTGTTTCGTCTCGTAATGAACTTTGTAAACTCAAGTAAAAAAAAAAAAAAAAAAAACACCTTTAAAATCTTCTGTATAAAACAACAAGAATGCATGACTACACAAGCAGTATTTAAAGCTTGTATATATTTATAATAATTATAATTATAGTTTTTTTTCAGGATTCTGATTGATTCTGAAAGCATTACGTTTTTGGCCACAGGGTTTACTTTTATGTACATAGAATGACGCATTTGTATCGACAAATACAGGGAGCGGAGATCAGCATGTTGCATTACCATGTTTCTAGAGCCCACAACTGACAAATAACCACTGGCTCTAGATAGGGCCATACACTTTTTTTATCTTTGAGCATCAAAAAAACATCAAAATGCTTTATTCAGTGTTTTTACCAGTTTAAGTCACCTGGTCGATTTGTTTTGGAGAGAAAGATATCTCTGCAGACGTTTCAGCTCCCAGTAAAAACCTCCTTAACAATGAACACTGAGGGAATGCTAACTGTGACAAGTTTCAACTGGTTTTAATCTGTACTCTTCCCCACTAGATGCCACCCAATCTCCTTAAATCTTACATGGTGAGCTGTTACAATAAATAATTGATTTTAAGTTTGGATTAGCAGAAAAATCAATAATCACAAAGCTGAAAACAAGGCTGTTTCTCCGGGCTCGTGAAAAGCTGTTTTGTATATACATGGCTTTCATAAGAAAATTAAAATATCCTTGAATGGTAATAGTTTTTATTGTTATTTTTAGGACCTGATTACAGTCAAGATCGGCCAAAGTACTCATTTTGGAATTTACAGACAGTCTCACTGTGAAGCCATTTAGATACAAGGGCTTGTTGACCCCAGTCATGAGACCAAACCTATTTTCTGTTGAGGCAGGAACTGTCAAAACGTCCTTACTTTAGGGGATTTTTCTGTCCTTGTGAGAACACCTCGTTCTCCTCACAACTACTGAAATATATTGTCACACACAAACACTCCCCATAACCCCCCCCCACACACACACACACATACAGACACACTCACACACACCCTGACTGAGCACAAAGACATTTAAGAGCTGTGAAGTAATGCAGCCACCGTAGCGATCACACACGTTGTTCAGTCAGTGAGGAAGTAGCCTGGAGGAAAATCAGTGTCGAGGAGTCTCCTCATCCTCACACACGTCTCGTTTCATTGGCTGAGAGGGGTGATGTCACAGAGTGGACTTCCCTATAAAAAGTCGGTCTCCCACACAGACAGCAGACCAGCTGAGAGCTCACTCACTTCCACCAACGAAGACAGCTCTGTGAGACACTACATACTTTACACACAACTGTGAAACCTTTGGGAATATCTACCAGTGAGCAGGAAAACATCTCACCATGTGCAGAGCACTTGAATCGCTGCCTGTCACCTGCCTGGAGAGGTGAGTTTCTCTTTTGAAGGAAATTCAGTTATTCCAGTACTTCTTAAATATGACAGGTGGATTTAAATATTCAGTCTTTTGCTAACATGTTCTCTTCCTTTATCTTCACAGGGCAAAGGAGCTCAAAGCTTTGTTTGGAAGTTTGCTCCAAAAGTCAGATCACAGTATCACCTGCCAGTCAAAGAAAAATGACAAACTGAGGTAAATTCAAATTCTCTCTCTTTAAACATGTCAGCCACATTAAAGTGGATTGCTTATATTTTTTTAGAACTTCCTCTGATGATATGCCATTCTGTTTCTGCAGGATTAATATCAACGAGCCTTTGAAATGGAAGGAGTCTTTTGAGAAACTTTTGTCCAGTCAAAGTAAGTGTGATCCTCCACATCACAAATGTTTCAGTCATCCCAGATGTTTTGAAATTAGATCCAGATGTTAACCTACATTTCTCTTTCGTCTCTTCCCTGTTTTCAGATGGACTGTGCCTGTTCAGAGCCTTCCTGGTCTCTGAGTTCAGTGAGGAAAACATTGCCTTCTACCTGGCTTGTGAAGACTACCGGGCAACAAAACCCTCAAAACTGGCCGCCAAAGCCAAGAACATTTACGACGAGTTCATCGGCTGTGATGCACCACGAGAGGTAAATATAAAATAGCCTCAATAAAAAGTTAAGGCTGGGTATCATAATAGGAAATTACAATGAAAGTACCAATAGAAATATCATTTGAGTGATACTGATGCCAGTAAACTACTTTATTTGAGAGCGTTTTTTTTACGCTTCATTAAACATCCACCATGTGAATAGAGCGGCATGTAATACTGCCAAACTTTCTAACATTTTGGTAGCATTTCAGCTGAGTCCATTCATATTTCCAAAAACAGTACTATTTTTGAATCCCCTTTTACGAGCCGTCAGATTCTGTCTGAGAATGTGAATTGAGCTGCTGGTTTTGCTCTGATACACTCCAAAAAGTGCCACAGAGGAGTAGCATATTTAGTAATCTTAGCACTATTCTGGTAGAATTGAACATTGTGACCAGCTGAATTATTCCCCAGGTGTTGTTTTGGTGAGCATAGTCCCTAAATGTACGTGGAGATGCAGTAAATGGGATTCAAATTGCAATTTTTTTCTTCTGGGGACGGACCCCCACACTGATCTCATGCCAACTTTAAATACACTACACTTTAGGTGATTGGCTGCAAGCAAAACCATACAAATAGTTTTTTTTTCTAGATCTCTGTTCAAAAAAAAGTTTCAATACAATTTGGTACAGAGTTCTTTTGGTTCATACTTTAAAGGTATTGAGTACCCAGCCCTATAGACAATTTAGGATGCTCTTTCCCTGTTCTTGCTTCACATATCTTGCTCTGAAGTGCAGAGAATCACCTCTCCTCCTCCTCTGCTCCCGCACAGGTAAATCTCGACCATGTGACCAAAGCCATCACAAAGGAGAACTTGGAGCAACCCAGCGAGACCTGTTTCAATCTGGCTCAAGCCAAAATCTACACCCTGATGGAGAAAGACTGCTACCCTCGCTTCCTCAAGTCCTCCACATACCTGGAGCTCTGCAGAAAGGCCAAGACAGGCTAACAAACTCTATTTAAAAAACTGACGTAAAGGGACATAAGCTTACTGACGCACAGCGGAGACTGGAAAGGTTCACACGGAACAAATACCTCAGTCCAAGGAGACTCGGGCCAAGTTGCCAAGTCATTTTTGAGGCAGAAGGCTGCATACAGATCAGTGTCAGAGCTGGAAGCTGAAGGACACGTGAAGCTGTGAGAAGACACAGACTAAGCTGCAGGCGAAGTCTGCCTCTGAAAGAGATTCATGTAATGTACATACAGGGCTGCATGAACAGCAGCCAAAGTGGTATGAATTTTAAAATGCAGATAGACAGAAATGAGTTGCTTTAACACAACAAATCTACCACTCGGAGAGACTAATAAGCATTACTGTTTATTTATTATTATTATTTATTTAAAGTATTTTTATTATGTGGTGAAAAGAATCTGTTTTTCATATGTGTTTTTATCTGAAGTACTGTATGTAAAAATATAAGCATTGAATAAAAGATTTCCAGAGACAAAAGATTAGTGTTTTGTGCTGTGGAAAATTCACACACACAGAGGGTGGATGTGGTTAGTGAGGTCAGAAAAACTGTAGGAGGAAGGAAGACGAAGGCTTGCTCATGTGTGCTGTTATAGCTGCTAACTAATCTGCGGCCTCAGTGGTTAGACTTCACACATGGGTGAGTGGATGACTCCTTTTTTCTGGAGTTACGCTGAATGGAAGATATGAAGTGAGTGTGTGTGTGAGAGTGTATGGCGTATTATAGGAGGTACTGAATTAAGACAAGTCTGACATCTTTATTAATCAGCAGAGGGGAAACTGGTTTGGTCACCCAGCAACAAACAAGAGATACTAGTTAGACATGTCACAATAGACAATATATTAAACTATGGTAATCAAACACAAACTCATTTCTAAAAAAAAAAAAAAAATGGTATAAACACAAGAATAGTTTCAAAGAGTTTCAGATTTTGCAAAACACACTTATTCATTTTTTTGCCAGGAGTTAGATGAGAAGAATGATACCTCTTTCAAACATGAAGAGTTAAAAAGTCCAACTCTAATGATTTTAAAGAAACTTTTCTGTAACTAGACCTTTCCAAACTTCCAGACTTACCAAAACATTGCATTAAAATCACTATCTTTGCACGTTAGACATTGTGCGGGAGTTTTGTTTTTTTTTGTAAATTGCATTCTGCTCATCCTTCTCATACACAGCTGTTTGGAAATAGCTGTGTTAAGTATTCTTTTGTTTTGAAGTGAGCATACATCTACTTTTTCTAATACTAATTTTTAAATACCATCTCTGGTCTTGCTAAAACTGCCAGTCATAGAGATTATAAAATATCAGTGTTATTTTGACCATCTCTGGTCAAATTTTGCGCATTCATGCCCAACTGTTAGTTAGTAGATGGAGATGAAATGCTGCCCCCTATTAGTTTGGAGCAATGTGTCCAGGTACTACACATTGTGCCTCTAAGTCAGGGGAGAGGTACCACACTGTTAAATATTGTTTGTCTGTCAAAAAAAGAAAAGAAAAAAACAAGATAACTTTGCCAGGAAGCATCTGAGTGTGATGGCCAGTTGCCATGGAGACAGCACCTACCTACTAACCACCTCCACAAGCAGGTTTGTTTACTACCTTAGCTGCCACACACAGCCTGTGACTCACAGCAGCCTTACCCTCTTTTCTATAAATCCGTCCCTCCATTCTCCTGCTGTCCATCATCTCTTCACTCCTCCTACGCTCTCCTACTGCAACAGCCGACTCCTGTACAAACACTCGGCTCCTCAAGAGGCGAGGGCAAAGTCATTAGCACCGCTCTCACACTCTCCACGAAAATGACAGAGGCTGTACTCCCACTCTATCCCTCCTTCTCTCTGGCATTTTTTGACCCAGTAGTTTAATGAGGCCTCTGATGGAAGTACAGTAATTGAGAGTATCCTTACCACAGAGAACAGACTTTTAATTGTCACTCACTCTCTGCTGGTGTTAAAAGTAATGTATGATTTGACTCCAGCAGGCTGTTTGGGCAGACATGATTCATGTCTTATTCAAGCTATCAAATGTCAGAATAGACTGGAAAATAAAGAAGCAGGTAGAGACCTGATCAGGCGTGGCTGCTGCGTGTGGGTGGCCAGGACTTGTTTGGACATTTGTTTTTATGTAACTAGATATTGTTTTATGATGAGGGTGTTGTCTGGAACTTTCTGAACTTTTGAGATGAACAAAAAACCCACAAATAACACAAATAATCAAAGAGCAACACAGGGAGAGAAACGATTGAGATTGAGATTTTTTTGTATACCTCGAGGAAAATAGGTTCACTGCAGCAAGAGCAACTTGGATCAACATTAAAAAAACACCAAATTTAAAAGATTAAAGTAAGAACTTCTGGCTGAGGGGTTCTTGCTCTGAGAAGAAAATGAGTCTATTTTGATGCCAGCGCTGCATTTCTGCGTGATGTGTGTAACTGCATACAGATGGGTGGACAAAAGAACTTTGAAATAAATAAATTAAAGGTGAATCATATTGAATTTAATGGCAGTCAAAGCGTGACTGGACTTTTTGCTCATATCCTGTGCTCCATTGCTGGTTTTCATTACTATTTTCAGCTACAAAACACTATATGAAACATTTATATTTTATCTGTTTATCAGGATCCTGATAGAGCACCATCTAAATATTAGATGCCCATCAACTTAACCTGAAGAATTCCCACTACACAGGCAGTCAGTGGTGGAAGAATTTTTCAGATCTTTTACTATGGTAAAGTAGAAATACTACGGTGAAGTTACAAGGAAAAGTCTTGTAAAGTTGCATTAAGGTAAAAGTACAAAAGTATTATCATAGAATATACTTACGATAAAAAAGTGAAAGTACTCATTATGCAGAATGGCCTGTAATAAATTTTATCCTATAGGATTATAAATAATGATGCATTAATGAAAGCATCACAAAATCTCTAATGCTTATATGCTGCTGGGTATTACTTAATCTATAATTAATCTATAATAATCAGAATCATAGTCAGAAGTACGTGAACACATACAAGACATTTGACTTTGACATTTGACATACGGTTATAAATATAGGTGTATAGAGGCAGATGAAGCATGTAAAACAACAATATTTGAAAGGTGCAGAGTGCAAATGGTACCAAGATGAATGAAGAGAGATTAATGCAAAGGCCATGAAACACCTTAACATGTTGCTTATATGCATGAAGTAGGTGGATGTGACAGTATATACAGTGCATACAGCATGCTTGGATTATGTTTGACAGATATTTTCATGTTTACAGTGGGTATTTAAACTTTAAAAATGTGTAATTTATTGGTAAAGTTGGCGCTTGGTGTTACAGGGTTGTTGGAGAGAAATTATTCCTGACAATACGGACTTATGTAAACTGGTATATGTAAATGGACCTGCACTTGTATAGTGCTTTTCTAATAACTTTGACCACTTAAAGCGCTTTCACACTACAAGTGGCATTCACCCATTCAAACACACTGGTAGTCAAGGCTACTGTACATGGTGCAACCAGCTACTTTATTTTTTATACATTCACACACACTCACACACTGATGGAACAGCCATCACGTGTGATTTGGGGTTCAGTATCTTGCCCAAGGATACTTGAATACATGTTGACGAGAGGGTTTAGCCCCTCTACCTCTGAGCCGCAGCTGCCCCCCCATAATTATATGTGTTACGCTATGCTGATAAAAAGAAAGCATGGATAACAGAGTGGGAGAGCTGAATGACAATGCTGTAACCACATGTATCCACTTCTGTAATCTGTTAATCAAACAAACTGTGAGTGGTTGTCGTCAAGTGTTTTCCACTGTCGACTTTCAGTAAATCTCTTCTATCATTTTTAATAGAGACTTACCCAAACATAAATGGCATTTAAGGTAAAAAACGTCCTGGAAATTTACATGACTGAGTTCAATTTACAGGCCTATTTTTAAACTCCTGGAGTTTCCTCTGGGTAAGAAAAAGAAACTGCCTGCCTGCCAAACAAAACTATAAACCAGAGGAGCCACTGGAGGATTTGACCACCATGTAAAGTTACACAGAGAGCTCAGAGAGCTCAGTGTTATAATAGAAATTGATGATGATTAAAGAAGGCTACCTGTCAATGATCAAAATTCTCACATATTACAATTATATTATCCTATGGCTGTGTTATTTCCTTAATCTTTACAAAACTCCAAATTCAAAAAATACTTGAACTGAGTCCTGAAAAGGGACCTCTATTACATGTCATAGCCACGCCGTGACCGCAAGGCTGAGAAATGAAGCCATTGTTGAAGTGCAGTTCCTCTAATGGCCTCTAGAGACTGGCTCCAAGGGCGAGTCAGTCCACTAAAGACTCCCATGTTAAAATGCCCAACTTTACACTAACAATAACAACGTTTAGAGCCTGATACAAAAAATGGCTTTGGTGTCTATAGCTACTTCCAACAGTCATGAAAACTGCACGAGGAATTATTTTTATTAACATTTTATAAGGGCTTAAAGTTACACATAATTAGGGTTAGGGTTAGGGTAGGGTTAGGGGTTCTTGTCATCAATATCCACTATCAAAATAAAGGTCCACATGCCCCCCTAAAAAAATACCGTAACAAATGACAGATATGATGTGTTGCTTCTCACCTTTCAATAAAGCCTCTGTCCAGCTAATTACAATGTGTCCGCCTAAAATAAAAAATGTATTTCTATTAAACTAACTGAATGAATACAATAACCCACAAGCAAAATAAGGTTCAGCTCTAAATGAGATCCCATTACCTACAATAGCATACAATTACAGACCAATTGCCTCACAAATTTCTGTGACAGATTGGTTTTACTGGGATGTTTTTTGAAGACAGAGGTATAATCTCCATTTTGATGTAGTTAATCCATCTGGCTAACCAGAAACAACCATAATGTGTTTACACAATGCATGTGGATCAAGAAGATCAAGTTTATTTCAATACAACTTTTGTAAACATTCAGGATAATTAAGTTTTACAGTCCACACTGTAAACACAGACATGTCCCACACCTCGATGAGCTGGCATAGGCAAGGCTAAATCCCCCAATTTTTTTTAACATGAGTGTTTCTAAAGCACGGATCAGTTTAAGTAGACGGCTTTGAATGTCAGAAGGGTGGAAACACAATGTGCCACAGACGAGGTGGAGCTCTGTTAAATGGTGGATGTGGGCCTCTTCTCCACTGGCAGAAGTGACTCAGCATCCTCATTTAAATACATATTTGCGGTGTGAGTGGTGATTAATAGCGTCCCCAATGGTGCTTGAACTTGAGAGAGTAGTGTAAAAACAAAGAGCTGCAGTCATGGTTACCAGGTTACCAAGGGAACAAACCCAGCTGAGTGGTGCCACTCTAAAATCCTCAGTACTGCAAGAGTTTAAACTCATTTTCATTTAATTTGGATTGCAAAATGAAAAAAGGCTGCTACTATAAATGAACTCCTTTGTGGCCACTTGTTGGAAAAAAAAACATCATAAACACTCAATTTGATTATAGGTGATATTTCAACACTAGCTTGAGATATGAGAATAAAACAACATGTGGTCTGCATTATTTCATCAACACAGCATGGAGTCGAGCCATTTACAGCTAATAATGGTGACTCACCTCTCTGATGCAAAGACGTATGTTTGCTATTAGTTTACATTTCCAGGAAAAAATGATGCGGCGCCTGACGACATGTAGATTGACTTTTCGGCGTGGACTCTTGTATCAGTGGCTTGTGGTTTCCTCATATGTGCTCAAAGACATGCAAATTAGATGGAAGAGACACTCTAAAGTGCCCAAAGGTATAAATGTAGGAGCATGTGATGTGGTTATCTGTATGTTAAGGCCTTTCCAGGGTGTTTCTCTGTCTTACACCCAATGTAGACTGGAATGCATAGACAGAAAGACTGCTTCATTTAAAGTAACGGATATCAGCAAACTTTTATCTTATGTGTGCGTCCCCTTTTTATAAACTTGTCTGCCACATATACAAAGGAAACTATCCACTATCCAAAATTACATGTGAATGTATATAAAAAGACAATCTACACATTAGATCACACCGTGTAGAGGCGGGGTGGAGGGCGTCATACAACCTCAAAATTGCAAAAGTTTGAGTTTTTAAAATGGATTTTTTTGGCGCTTTGAGGGCCATAAGCCAAGTACCATCTCGTTCCGTTATACTGGAGAGAAGGCAGACAGTTCCACAGCTGATATCTTCAACACTACAAACTCACAGCAACTCACAACAAAACAATCTGGATTGATAAATAGCTCTACATGTGAGAGAAAAAATATGTACTTTTGATTTTAGGGTGAACTTTCCCTTTAAATGTTGTAAAGACAGTGTTGGATTACAAAAAAAAAACAACAACAAAAAGAGAGTGTATTAAGTACGCTAATAATGTGTCTTTGTGAGTGTGTGTCCTGTCACAGACTCTCTCTGTGGTGTTTACTGTGACCCAATCAGATGTTCTTTCCATGTAATTAATTTGACGATATTCTGCTGCTGGAGATTTCAGTAAACGTCCTCATTACAAAAGCTCTATCTTCTCAGCAGAAAAATTAGGCAACTGTCTGCTTCCCTGCCAAAGACACATTTCAAGACACCAGACCACAAACTCCTACACTGACCTCTTTCCCACATTAACATGCATGCTACAAGTGAATAAATTTTACCCTAATTTGACAGTTTAATGCACAAAAGCACTTTTCATCATGTCTTTGTCTGTTTTGTTTCCTTTTTCTTTACTTAGCCTATATTAATAAGATATATTCCCTGAAGGAATTTGAATTAAAAGCTTTACAGTCATATAACATTATGTTGGACTACTCCAGACATTAATCAGATGATACAGCTAATAGCAATAGGATGCTAGAGATCATTTAAGTGGGAACTCAAAGGTCGACCAGTTCAGAACAGCCACAAAATAAATGTGTGCAAACAGTCAAATGGAGGCCAATATGGTCATTAAAGGGAAATTTTGATATTTTAGAAAATGTGCTTACTGTCTTTGTTGACAAGAGTTAGAGTAGAAGATTACGACTCTCATGTCTGTACTGTAAATATGAGGCAGTATGTGTTTTGTAAGGGTAGCACACGCAGCAACAGTGTCTTTAAAATGGCGTACATGTCAATGGTGTACTAAATAGTATAAGAGGGTTTATGGGGTATACCAACCTCCTTTTCTGGCGGTTTACAGTATAGCCACCTTTAAGCCAAAAAGCTATCGCAATATAAAGGAAACCCACTTCTTTGTCTGTAACCTGCACATTTATCTATTAGTACACTCACCTAAATTGATTTTATTTTAGTATTTGGTTTTGTTATTTAATTTTTTTATTGTTATTTATTACATATTTGACATTTTGATTGGCACTGGGGCACTTTAATAGCTTTATTATTTATCTTTTGTCTTTCCGTCATGTTTTATCCAGTATGTTGTCTGTGGTGTCTGAAACTGTGTTAATGGATGCCTTGCAATTTACTGCAAAGCAAGTCTACCTACGGGTTCAAATAAAAGAACCTGAACCTGAACCTCATCAATTATCACTACAATACTTATACAAACGCAGTACACACTGCAAACACTAAAGTAAACTCAAGCAACACATCTTCTCTGCGTTACAACAAAACCAGTCCGAGCTACAGTTGAATGAAAATTGTTTATCATAAATGTATCTACATTACTTCTTCCAGTCACTGTGATATTTTCCCATAATGTTTTAAGTAAAATTAAATTTATCAAATATTTTAGTGATAGGGTTATGATTAACCCTTTACAGCTAACACTGCACTAACATGTGCTCCCTGAAAACATGTGAGGTAAGAAAAAGGTAATGCAGTTACAAAATCTTGATTGTATTTGATCTGCGCAGTTTTACAGTTTGACCGCAGTGCACGAGTATATCGACACGACTGACAGCTGTGTTAGAGACGCCTCAGCTCTGACTGGTTGTTTTTGTTCAGGTGCAGTGGATTCTTGCAAATGTCATCAGGAGCAAATGGAGGAGGCAAAGAAATTTGGGGTTTTTTTTAGTTTTCATCATCATCTATCTCATGGACAACTGTGTGTATGTTGTGACAGTTACAGCAAATATGACAAAAGCTAATTTTTATAAATGTTCACAACTGTAGCTGTACATTACATACTGCCTGTGAGCTTGTGTGTTTTCACATTGGTACACGCTCTGTTGCTGGCTAGTGTCAGAACTGTCTGCTTCACAGTCTGCCACTGGACAATTTGAAGAGACACGATGCATTTTGGGGCTGTTGAGTTTGTCCAGTAAGCTCATGTTGCAAACTCATAAAATCTTGCTTTTCTGGCATAGATCTGGGCGTTTTTGTTTTTTTTTTGTTTGTTTGTTTTTTTTTACTAGAGATGGTTTCGGTCCCAATCAGCACATACATACTATTAAGGACATTTATGAGGTCAAAGTTTGTTATGAAGAATTCTGGGAGGAGCACTGATGAGCCACCGGAGGTGTCTGTAAACATGAATAGACAGTTAGGCTCCACCAGCAGCTTTATCATCCCAATATCAGACTCTTCATTGCAGCTTTTCATAAACTCAGCTGGCAGTTACGAGGTTAAGTACCGCATACAATCCTTCGAGGCTGTCTCTCTATGCGAAGCACAGAGACAACACAGAGTCGTTTGACGTAGGTACAGCACATCCACATGACTAAGTGACGGATGATGGGGAGTGTGTGTGATAATAACTGTGTGGCTTCCACACTGACAAGGTAATTGGGTTTGTGGTAAGGTCAGCTTTGTACTCGGCCGCTCTGGCAAACACAGCGGGCTGTTTGTTTATTGACCTATGAAGAGCAATTAATGCCTAAAAGCAGCTGATCTCGTGTCAGTCTGCGCTCGGTCACGTTCTTGTTTGTAGATATCAAAACACCACCTGACTCCTGTTTGCTTTTTGGCATCAGATTAAACAGCAGCATGCCTCTATGATGGATAGTGTCCACTACTTTGGTCCACACTGAAATGTCCAGACAACTATGAGATGGACTGACATGAAATCTGGTACACACATTCATGTTCCCCAGAGGATGAAGCAAACTGACTTTCCCTTACCTTTTTTCTAGCACCAAGATGAGGATCACATTTGGGGTTCTGGAGGAATTGTCTTGACTTTTGAGTGCATTGCTATGAAATTTCGCACACACATTCGTGTTCCCTGCTGGATAAACTGTAATAATTGATCCTCTGACTTTTCATCTAGCATCAGCACTAGGTAAAAAAATTGTTGTTGCCCAATATTTTTTTCTGACCAAATTTCTGCATAGCTAATGACACTCAGCCTCAGCTGCACTTTCTGCGGTTCTAATAAGTACATTAAAGTTAGATGCTAACATGTTAAACTAAGATAGTGGGCAGGGTTAATATTACATCTCCTTAACATCAGAATGCTGAAATTGTCATTCTGAGCGTGTTTATATACGACCATAGCATTTAGGTCAAAGTGCCATTGTGCCTCAGGCCGTATTCACATGAGTGGGGCCCGTCAGGCAGTGCAGCAGGGGTTTCAAAGCAGGGTAAAACAGAACTATACTGCCACACAGCTGTATGCCTCAGTGCACCAGTGAAGTTGCAGTTACAGTTTACATCCATGTCTGTAAAAACAATGATGCTTCACACACAGAAGATCTATACAAACCGCACAGTTTCAAATGGGCACCCAAGGTTATTTAGGTTTGGCTAAAACCATGTTTTATGAGGTCTCTGTTACCTTGATCTTTGACTTTCGATCACCAGATTCTGATGAGTTCATTCTTGAGTCCAAGTGGACGTCTGTCCAAAATTTGAGGAAACTCCCTCAAGCCAACCTTCAGATATTGCTTTCATGAAAATGAAATGGATGAGAGGACACTGTGACCTTGACCTTTGAACACCAAATTATAACCAGCTCATTGTAGTGTCCAAGAGAATATTTGTGCCAAATTTGAAGAAATTCCCTCAAGGTGTTCTTGAGAAATCACATTCACAATAATGAGACTGATGAGGTCACAGGGACCTTCACCTCTGACTTTTTTCTCTGACCATCAAAATCTAAACCATTCATCCATGAGTCCATGACAACATTTGTGCCAAAACTGACAAAAATTTCCTCAAGCTTTTCTTGAGATATTGCACTCACAAGTATGAGACACACGAGGTCACAAGGTACCTTGACCTTTGACCTATGACCACCAAGATCTAACCTTCTCATTGTTAGACAATCGTATTATTTCGGTACAGATCTCGGCTATCACTGGTGCGGAGGCATACAAATGGTGTGTTACATAGAGTGTGGCTATGGCTACGTTGACTTTAATTTCATACTGGACACAAACGCTGATCTCCTGGGTCAAAGTCTTGTGCTTGTTGGACCTACCCAACTCCCCTTCCGCCCACCCAAGACAGACTTTTCCACTCTTAAATCTACATCTGTTGCTCTGAATGTCTACTAATGACGTCAATCTCATACAGATGTTTAAAAAAAGCACATTTTGACACCCTGGGAGTGAGACCAGTCTGCAAGGGGAGAAACTTTGTCCATCTATGATGCACACCCACTGTGCATCTACTGTATAACACACTGTATCAGAGATTAAAAACAGACACAGTTCTTTCCTCACGTGACGAGTGGGATGCTGAGATGGAGATAAGAAGATACCCCTGAGGCCACACTTGACCCTCACTGCACACCAGCTAAAACAACTTAACAGCAGATGAGTCATTTACCTAACGCTAAGTGTTAAAATAATTGCTGCATCTGACACACGTGCATCCACTCCTACTCATCTTGTAATAAAACTCACTTGGACACAAGAAGCTTCAACTCTGGCTGTGGCAGTGCTGCACCACAAATGAAACCAATAAACTGGCAACACGTGAAAGTCGTGTCACCAGCCACTGTAGCAGCTGGGCCAAGATGGCACGTCGTTCAAGCTGCAGGAACCGAATGCTTCCAGCGACACGTCAGCTACTTGAAATGAGACAATTTACAGAAAAAGGTCTCAAGTATCGGACACAGTATTTCTGTTCTGTTCAAGTGTGAATTCAGTGAACACTGTGTCCCCCCAAAAAACAGTGGCTGGGCACCTGTATCCCAAAAGATAAAAAGCGATTGGAGGTGATTTTCTGAAGTGACAGAGCACTCTGTTCATTTGAGCCTTAATGGAGTCTCTCTGTGCTTTACACTGAGGGCGCAACAATCAGACTGAGTGCTTCCTGACACAGGTCAACGAAAGAAAAGCTGCAAAAAATGATAAAGGAGGACACAGAGTAAAAAGGAACACGCTGAATATATAATAGTGGATGTTTGACTTTGTGTCCTCTGCTTGGTTACTTCCTGTAAATTACAAAGAGCTCTGTTGCCACCTGCTGGACAGATGGAACAACCGAAGTTTGGTCAGAAAACAACAAAATCTTTTATACTGACAGAGGAGAGGAAAAACAAAGTATTCACTTCAGATCTGAGGAAATCAAAAGTTATTCCCAACAGTCTACGGGTGAAATGTTCTCATCAGCCTCTTTTCTAGCCACAGCAGGCAGCTGTTTACAGCAAATAAAAAGTCACTTAGGCTACCTTCTGAGCACCAAACAGCAAAGTCAGCAACTAGCTGGTGAACTCAGTGGTGTTGTCATGATAATGGAGTTTCTAACTTTAATTCAGTACCTTGAAAAATATTAATATTCTTTACCATTTTCAATAACACGGGGAAAAATTGACACTCAGGGAATAAAATGTTTGTTTGTTTTTTATTTTCAGACACATAAATATAAAAGGCTATAACTATGAGTCATATTAAAACAGTTTTAAATATTAAAAATTGATATGTATTGATATATTGATCATTTTTGACATCACCACAGTTGAGAATTTAGCAGTTAAAGAGCTAAATATTTCCCCTAAGGATTTGACAAAGAGCCAAAGAGAGCTGCAAGCAAAGTGAATATTGGATCTCCATTTATCAGGTGGAAACAAACATGACCTCAAATGAATGCCAGTGCAGCATTTCTGTTGGATGTATGAAAAAGGAACTGTTTCTAACGAGTTCACCATGTCAACTTAAAGGTGCAGTCAGTGATTCTCATCCAATACACTTTTTGTTACATCAGTGAATATCTCTTTATGGTCTGCTAGCTGTCCGTTCTCTGTGTTCATACACAGCCCTCGCTCTCCAAATGGAAAACAAAGTGGCTCAGCCCAAGCCACACAACACCATCATGCTTTGCTTGTGCACAGGAGAAGGACGTATAAAGAGAAAGGCAGTGGGGGCAGAGGGATGGTAAAACTGAGTTTCTGAAGCAGCAGTAAGGGTTTATTTGCTTGGGTTTTGGGTTCAAATATCAGCAATCTTTTAAACCTGCAGTAACTATTTTCTTTTCTTTTTTGGCCACTTGGGGGCAGTGGAAACTCTTGAGGGAAATATTTGTCTCTTCAGCTGCCAAAAGCTCCACTGTGTTCACCAGCTCGACTTTTACTGTGCATGTCTGCGTGGTGCTATGCCGGTATGTGCGGTGGATTTTGGGGGAGTTTTGCACTGAATACAGCTGCCTATGACAATATGAGAGCAACTTTAATAGTTTCTTGCTAATCATTGGCTCATTTCTTTTTTTCAGTGCTCATTGCCCTCTGCCAGTGTTTTTGAAAGAAATCAAGTCAATTTGCTCAGTTTTCAAAAGGGTTATAATATGATGTCAGTTGTCAAAATACCTTTAAAAACACACAGAAAGAATTCCAAAAGAGAAATGGCAGCACTATGTGACAAAAGAAGAAAAATACAGTGAAATCCTGTATAGGAGCTGATTGCAGAGCAAGTGCATATGCACTAAAAATTCAGAGGTTAGAATTCATCCTCACCCCAAATCTATGCCCATTCAGCAAATTATAGCTTCTCTTTATCTATATTGCAAAATTACTGCAATTTTCACATCATTTGACCTGAAAGAAGTCACTGCATTGTTCAAGCTCTGCTCCTTAATTTCAGCTCTTATAATGCTTTTAAAGAAGCAAACTGCAGCTGGCAACCAGAAGAATAATAAAGGTCAAAGCTGTCAGCATGTCAGCACTTTGCGATCACCTCAGTGTGCGCCTTTTTATGGTGGAGCTGCAGGTAATAAGCTCACATTGCTCAGTTAATTATAGGAGGCTGCTGTCATTCATTGTTTTGTGAGAGAAACACGATTTTCGATGTGCGCTTCTGCTGAGTTTGACTTAAATTAATGTCTATATTATTCTTCATATTGCTGGAGGGAACCAGGAGCCCCTGGAGGACCCATGGGGACTCCAGGAATCCACTGGGAGTCAGTGATTTGGGGAATTGTTTGTTCCCTGTGATGCCACTAGATGTCACACAAGCAAACACCGGCTGCAGCTGCTGATGGAGTCTTTACAAGCATCTTCATCAGTGAGATCTAACACCCAGTTTAGTGTCAAATAAGCGACCACTGCTTGGGAATATTGATCGCTCACTCAGATGAATTAGAGCTCAGTTTGGTGCCGCGGTGCTTCGAGGAAAAAACAATCATGTGCTGAGATCTGTGCGTCATCGGGACCCCGGCGTCGGCAGAGGCGGTGTGGACTGCTTCTCCGTCGTGTCTCAGAGCGGAGTGAGGGGGTCAGTAAGTGCACACACTGACCACCGATCAGCGCCTAAATTAAATCCATCAACCGAGCAATCCGTCGCGACCGGGAGCACCTCAACCCGGATGACCTCCGGGGTGCCGGAGAGAGAGAGAGAGAGAGAGAGAGAGAGAGAGAGAGAGAGAGAGAGAGAGGGAAAGAGGGAGGGAGGGAAAGAGGGAGGGAGGGAGCCGCGCCGGAGGAGATGCGCATATCTGCAGGTGCTCTAGCGCGGTCGTAAAACCGGAGTCGGGAGCGAGTCAGCTATCGTTGAAGCGATGCCAGGGGTAACCAAGTACAATTTAGTGGATGACGCGCACGATTTGAGGATCCCCATGCACAACGACGAGGTGTTTAAGCATGGGGTCTGCTTCGAGGCAAAGGTAAGGAGCCTCTGCAACAGATACTTTGTGGGTGGCAGTGATGGGAGCACTGGATCTTTACTGTATGTGTCAAACACTGATATGTCACCGCTACTGTAACAACAACCATTATACACATTCATCCACTGGTTTATGTACTTCTTCCCGACCTAATGATACTTTAGATGTATGTCCACTTTGCATGACTTCGAAATGTTTATATTTTTTGCCTTACTTGCATGAAAAGTGTTGCTTTAACTGGTAACTTGATGAATGCTGACATCATTTATTTGCCATGTATAATTTATGATAAACCTTTGATAAGTGCAGAGGAATCCTAGTTCAGTTTTTGCATGTATGTCTTTGGCTTCAGACACCCAACGAAACCAGTCTGAGTGTAACAGAGCTGCAACTAATGATTATTTTCACTGTTGATTAAAAAAAATTCTCCATAAATGGTCTAGAAAACATATAAAAAATGAGAAAAACGCCCATCAGAGTTTCCAGAGAGCCCAGAATGTTTGCATCAGATTCCTTGATTTGTCTAACTAAGGGACTGCACTTTATCAGAGTAAAGGGATGGCTTGGGTGTGACTTCAGGGTGTTTTTGTTTTTTTTAATATCATTAGTCTACCAGGAACTACAAATACTTTTCCTTGAGCCTTCCTAAGTGACAGTGGAAAAATGCATTAACGTTCCTCGAAATAACCATATTTCACAGTTTGACTATGATACATGATGTGATTTTGGAGATTTGAAAAGGAAAACCTGACTTTAAAACCCACTTCTAGGTTTTGGATTCCTGGGGGTATTTAAAATGAATACAAAAAACATCAATTTAAAGTTGACCGTCCCACTTCTGAGCCAAATCGAAAACATAAGTCACTCCCTAGTGCTTAAAACAAATATCTAAGGTGCCTCCCCCACTCCTTAAAAATAATGAACAGTCTCTAACAGTCCAGAACCCCAAAGTATTCAATTTACAAGCTTGTTAGATGACTCTTGAAACTTGACTTAGAATTAAGAAAGATTACTCACAAAGTCTTAAATTTTTTAAAATTTAATATTTGCATTTTTCTATATATTCAGAAGTTAAGTTTTTGGGTTTGAAACATGATCAGGTGATTTTTAGCGCACTGTGTGCAAACCTGGCAACCTGGCAGGACGCAGCAGACCTGCAGAGACCTGCAGAGACCAACGCATGAGGCAGCCATCCAGTCCAAGAACTATAAAATTTGGATTCAAGGATATTTTGACAGTGGAATGCAGGGTCTGCAGCTCAAACATCAGAGACATGACTGTCACAACATTAAATTTCATCCGTCCCTAGAAAAATTGGTCTTTTTAGCTCACTTATTAGCTTATTGAATCATCAGAATTTAAGATGAGATGACTTGTGACTTGCTAACTTGAGCAATGACTTGACGTTTATAGACTGGCTTAAAGCAGGGACTCGAATTGTTTCTCACCACAGTAACTTGCTTGAGACTTGAAGCTCAAGACTTGACATGTGCGCGAGTGACTTACTCCCATCTCTGGCAAATTCTCAAAATTAAAGGCTTAAAACATCAAATATTTGATAGTTTAATTAAAAATTGACTTAACTGATTGAAAAAGTAAATTTGCCTTTTTCTTTTGGACTGTCTAATAGTTGCAGCTCTAGCGTGTAGTAATTTCTTCTCAGTGGAGGAATATTTCCAACAACGTATGAAAAAGCTGTCAAACTACAATAGCAATCAACAATCTGCCAGCCCAGCGCTCCTCGAGTAATCAGCAGCATTCATCCCCTCAAACTGCCAGTCTTAAAACCTTTCTCTTACATTTTGCAGTACATTGGCAGTTTGGAGGTGGGTCGCCCCGGCAGCCGAATGGAGATAGTCGCTGCAATGAGGAGAATCAGGGTAAGAAAACTTAAAAATGTGACTTTCCTGAACCACACTGACCTCTGTAATAAAAAGCAGTGCGCACACATTAACAGTGACCCTGTGACTGATGCTGGTGCATGCACATTAACTCCTTCTCTTGCGTTGTGCCTTGTGCACGGTGCTAAGAGGGATCCTTACTTCCCCTCAACATCCACTTAAATCACTAGTCTGCGTAAAACTACACACTCGGCAGATTCAGTGGGCTGTCAGGTGTGATTTAAATCACGGCAGAACTCACAAGGCAGCTCGGGTTTTATCGTTAAGGAGACATACAGCGTGCAGGTTTATGTGATACCATTCGGAAAACCAACAACAGCCCCCGTTAAACGAGACATGGCCGCTGGAAACTCTGCGATGCCTTGTCATTACACATCACTGCAGTGTTTCAGAGAAGCACAGGGAGAAGAGGATTTAGCTGCTTGTCAGATGTTGGATCTAATCTAACAACCAAGTCACTGAGTCAATCGGAGATCGTCCCAGGAAGCACTTAATCCTGATCCCTCATGTCCACTGCAGCATCATGGCCATTCGATTCTAGTGCCAAAGATTTAGTGATGCTGCATGTTTGAGTTTCCTTGCTGACACATCATCTAGGAATTTTTACATTATTTTACATTATTTTCAGATTTTTACAATTTTTCTCATAATGAATTATGAAAAGAGCTTTTGCTACAGCAGCTCAAATGGGGGGGGGGGGTGTTACAATGCACAAGGAAATCCAAGGCCTGCTGAAGACCTTGATGGTCAAATATGTGTACCTTTTTCATCTGTCATTAAATACATTTTTAATTAATTTCTTTTATGCTACAGAGCTCTTATCTAAAAGCAGAGTTTGCAGAATGTTTTTTTTTTCTCAAGGCTACCAAGCAAAAATATTAAATAGAAGGAGATTAAATAAAACAGAATAAGAAAAAATGCATTTGGAGGCAAATCAGTGCGTAAATGCAAATACAATAAACAAAGTGATATTAAACGAGGGGGCAAGAGATTGAAGTTGATAGCATAAAAGCAGGTCTGTAAAAGAGTCAGGGCTCTTTGAGGGCGCTGTAATGGCGCAGTAATTAAGAGTCTCTGCTTCTGGAGAGACAGACTCTGAATATTCAAAGATGACTGGCCCTTAAGCACTCTCAGTGACTTAGAGATAAGAGGAGAGGTGAGTTTGCACAACCTGTAGAGCATCGGTTGTGCTTGGGGGCGCTGGCTGTTGTGCATGAAAATGGAGCAGAAGAACTTCCTGTGTTCCACTTCAGTGCCCTCTGACAGCAGTGTACGTGGACGGTCCTTTTGTCCCAGTTGATATTACGTGGCTCCGAATACTTTTTTTCCCTATCATTTTAACAGCAGCAAAACTTTTTCTTTTTTTTTACTACATTATTTGGTGTATTTTTCCTTGTTTCTCTGTATTTCCTCCATGGAAGCAGCTGCCTTCAACCAAAAGAAATCCAAATTCAAACACTGCAACATTTTCATTTTCATGGCTGTATAAATATGAGGAAACTATCAACATGTTATATATTGTAATTTGAGCTTTCACTTAAATTTTCTCAAACTATGTGCAGCACAACTCAAAATTTTACATGGTCATAGTCAGAATCATTCTGAACAGGATTGTATTGAACATTTCAACAAACCTCTGACTGATTTATTCATTTAATTTTAAAAATACAATTTAAGGTGACTCACCCAGTACAGTAACGTGCAATGAAAAAACTTTAAAGCTGTCAGTGTCCTGTTTTCGCCCTGCGACGGTATCAGTTGTAAATTTATTTTTCACTGCTTGAGAAAATGGACATGTTTAATGAGAGTGCGTAAAAAGTGTCAATTGTGGGAGTGCACCTTTAGTTGGCAGCCCTGCACAAAATGTTGCCAAGAAAAAGTTACATCTACCAGAACATGTAGGGATGAGAATTACATGGACAGCTCCAATTTTTCGTGCACTACTGTACACATGCACGTGGTATTTTGAGCCCTGCACGACATACCATTAGCCTGGATAACACACACACAATGGGTGCTTTTTATTATCTTAGTGTGTCTCCTCACTTCCCTCACTCATGTCTCTTCCTCATGTCTTAGTGAGGATGTGAGAGAGAGATGCAAGGAAGAGATGTGTAGGATATATCTGTGTCTCCTCGCTCTAAGCTCCTCCAGAAACCCCCCTCTTATCTCAAGGTGCACTTAAGGGATTGGAAGTGGAGCTTTGATTCTCTGCCCAAACAAGATTGGGCCTAACCCTTTGGGTTTTGGCCGGGCTGGACTGGGCCATAATTTCTTGAATCGAGTTGGGTTCGCTCAAATTTCTCTTTTTATAGTGGCTTTTCCACCTTAAAAAAGCATTTTCTAGGTCGATCTAATGGTACATAACTTTCAACAGGGAGAATGGCATCTATCCAACAGAGCGCCCCAGTCACCTGCTTTCAGCACTATGTAACTGGGCCAGCAGGTTGGGTTCTCTGACAAGAAGTGCGTACAGCTTTACGACACTACAGCATACACCTGTATTCAACTAAAACAAAGCCAGCTGCGTATCTCCTATGTATCTGTATGCATTTTTTAAATGATCTTGTGTGCAAAAAAGAAAGTTTTTTAAAAAGTCAGATGCCAAGCTGTCTGTATTGCTGTTAGACCAGTGAGTATTTTGCTCATTTGCAGCTTTATTACTTATTTGCTGCAATTAATTGTTGTAGGCTCTGTTATCATGGTTATCAGGTTATTCCTTAAACATTAAACCCATTCAGCCCATCAGGACAGAGGTTTAGCAGGTTACATGTTACAGCCTGATCTCAGCAGCATAACATTACTCTCCCCTGATACGTTAGGTACGTTTGCTACTTGCTACTTGAGTTTAGTGCCGCAGTTGTGTAGACTGGCTTGAATATTACTGTGCCTTGTCAGTCGACATGGCTGTTTGGCCTCCCACAACATCTTTGCCAGTGTAAGTACAGCATGTGCATCCCTCAGCTTGTCAACAAATTGCCTATGACAGGGGAGACATCAGCACTCAGGCATCAAAAACTATGTTTTACAGCAGTGGTGCTGCACTCTTCTGTGGTTGCCAAATTGCTACATAATGTTGCTTCAAATACTGACATTATTGTCCATGTAATGTCATAAATAATGAATTGGTTGTGTTACAGTCCACCCATCCGGACTACCGCCCTCTTCAGTGAGAGGAAATGTTATTCTGTTTTATATACATGTATATAGAATATTTCTGTCTGAGTTACAAATGGCTATGTTTTACTGTGATACCCATGTTTTTAAATCGAGCTCGGACCCAAAACTGCTGCCATGGTTCGCTTGGCTCAGGTTTTGAGAAAAACTATGCAGGTTCATTTAGGGTCCGGCTTCTTTTTTTCTCTTGATCTTCGCTATGTTTGAAAGATCCTTCACGATGGCAGTGAGGGAAAAACAATCAGTGTACGAGAGGACAGAGAACACGAGGAAGCAAAGTTTAACATAATGAAAAGCGCCCATTGTGGGAGTTGTGTCCTTCACCTGAACACGTAGAAGAGAGAAAACCTCCCACACAGCAAGAAGACAGGCTAATCAGAAAAGAGCATGCAACAAGGAATAAGAGCCCACTGAATCTTCTCATAAGGTGTTTTTCCGCTCGATGTGACGCAAGACAAACTGCCCCCAAACTCACAAGGGCTAAAAATCACCAGACATGACTTGTGCGCTGGTATGATCCCTTTTCTTTACCTTTTGTGACATTTCTTTATTCTGTGTAAAGTATATAGTGTAAATATAAGCGTGAGAAAACGGTTTCAATCCTGCGGTAAATAAAAGACGATGGTGGGGTGTTATTTTTACACAAACCAAAGAAAAGATGACAGAGAATATCTGCTAAGTCTGTCAACGCAGAGAAAGCAACGGCTTGTTCGCCAACGAAGATTTCACCGAACTCCATCTGATCAATTAATCATCTGATGCTGGACGCTGTGTTTTCAAAGCGCAGCACGTTATTTCATATAAATCCCGGTCGTTCTCAGATCTCTGGGCCCTGATATCTGGAGTCTGAGCCTGCAGTGGAGGCAGAGGCTGCAGGCTCAAGCATTAATCACGGAAAGGGATGAAAGTGTCCCACACATGTCTTCCTCCCTCTGGGAAGTCTGCCTTTGAAAGCTTAAACAGCTCCCAGAAACAGAAACTGACAGTGTTTACTCAATCGCACATTTCCCCAAAGAAGATTGTCAAAAATATCTTTCTGTCTGCGTGATCCCATCGCTCTATTTCAATATATCATTTATCTTGTGTAAAGAGATTCATCTCAGCGGTCCCATGTGATACTTAATGCTAGTCACACTTCGTAGCATAATAATCGATTTGGGCCGAATTAACTTTTGGATTACTTTGCTTTTTTTTGCCAATTTTGAATGTTATTTTTTTTTCCTTCACAGTATGAATTCAAGCTGAAGAATATAAAGAAAAAGAAGGTCAACATTGTCGTGTCTACTGATTCGGTCAAAGTGATTTTGCGCAAAAAGAGGAAGGTCAGTCTAATAAAGTGTGACTTTTTGAATTATAATAATTAAAAAAAAAAACACCTTTGGCACTGTCAACCCAATGTGTTTTGTGCTGTAACAGAGAAAAGGTTGGTCATGGGATGAGAATACAATCTTGGTGACACAGGATCCCATCTACAGGTAGGTATTAAATGAAAATCAAGGAGACAAAAGCCCAATAATCAGGCAAATAATCAGGCAGCTTGCCACCAACTGACTGAAATATTGTCTAATGTCTTCCTTTTAACAGGATCTTCTATGTTTCACATGATGCCCAAGACTTGAAGATCTTCAGTTACATAGCCAGAGATGGACAGAGCAACATTTTCCGCTGCAATGTCTTCAAGTCAAAGAGGAAAGTAGGTTTATTCCAGATTAACTGAAAACGCTTTAAGATATACTTAACCCCCAAGCGCCCATTTGTATATCAATTACTGAATGCAGGTTCAAGTATTCCACTGGTGAATGAAGTATCCAAAAGTCGGGAAAATTCATAATGAATTCAAGTCATAGGGGTCCGCATTTAACGACAGCAAATTTATATCAAAACATCTGTTTACAAACTCTCACACAACTTGTGCAGTATAACCCAAGTCTCATTTATCCAGTTGTTTGCTCAGTAGTTCCCAAACAGACGGCCCTTTCTGATGGGGAACAGAACAAAAAGTGAAATTTATCCATGCTCCCTTCAAAGCCAGACTCCGTAGATAACACTGTGATTTCACCTCGCTGAACACAGGAACTGCTGGTCTACTGCTGCTTCCATCTGTTAGTCACTTAGTTTCATTGTGTAAGGTTCAAGCCACCCTTTAAAATACTGAACTCACATCATTAACACAAACACACTAACTGATCGAGTCAGTGGTGGACCAGCAGCTCCAGAGCTCAGTGAGGTAAAATTACTGTTCTGTCAGTGGGGTCTTGCTTTGAATAGAGCATAGATAAGTTCCACTTTTTGTTTGGTTTTTTGATGCTGAAGTTTTGCTGATAATCCATGTGTTTGAGAAGTACTGAGCATACAGCTGGGTAAATGAGACTTGGACTATACTGCACAAGTTGTTTCAGAGGATTTTGTCTACGTTTGACAGGCTAGCTGTTTTCCTTTGTGTCCAATCTTTGTGCTAAACTAAGCTAACCAGCTGCTGGCAGTAGCTTTATATTTCCCTTAAAGTCACAAGAGGGGTATCAATCATCTCATCTAACTCTCCGCAAGAAATCATTGGCATGTTTCCCAAAATGTCTTAATTCAGTGAGTTTGAATGAATGACGGCTGGGGAAGCTGCAAAGTATTAAGAGACGGACACACTGTTGGTTTTGGCATTATTATCATAGGTCTTGACAACATGAACAAAAGTGCAAAGTTTTTTGTTTTTTTACTTTATCTGCAAACATCTATGAACCAGTCAATATTTACACTTTGTTTTCAACCCCATGCTCTGCATGTAGCATCTAATGATGACATTAGGCCCGTTGGCTCTCTGATGTATTAACCTGTAGGACGTCACATGTGACTAATTAATCTCAGGGTCAAACACCTCGTCTTTTGTGCTAAAATGCATCCCCTCAAATCTGCATATCAAGCAGAGACATTTCTTTTGCCTCCATGACAAAGACAGAGCACCAGTGAGGTTGACTCCCATCCCTTCACCATGGATACCAGACTGACAGTGACTTAGTGAAGCTGAATACTAATCATCCTGGTGGGAAGAGAAAAGAGGGGCTTTTTCACTCAGCGCTCAAAGACATTTTCACCAGTGCCGAACTAACACCCACTACATCGTCAGGGACACGGCTAGTGGTGCCTGACTCCCTCCCCGGGGCCACGGCGCCTTATCTGGGTGTTGCAGACCAAGCATGTGTGCTGAGTAGGAGGAGATGGACCAGCTGATAAGAGGAGATTTGATTTATTTTCATCACAGACTGTTGCGGCCCAGCAGGGCTCAGATGTCAGCTCAGTGCATCAACAGAGCCCTTTGTGGTTGGCCTTGGGGAGGGCTGATAGTTTAACCTGACAATTTTAAAACCAAATGATTTTTTTTTTTATTGATGGAGCGAAAATAATCAATTTTTATTCCGGTGTTATTTTTGAGCCATTTCACTTGACTGAACTGCTTTCAGGCTTGAGTTACCTTGACATTTTGACTGAGCAGGTGACAATACATTTATTTCAACACTCGCTTCTGCCACCATTCAATATAAAAAACACAAAAACCTACCTTTACTGAGATGGGGGAAGGACAGGGTGAATAAAGCTTAATTCCAGTGGATTTAGGAAGCTGCCACTAGACTGCATATTAAGGCTTTAGGGGAAGAAGAAGCCTTGAAATCAGAGAAGTGCCGGTGTCTCTAAGGCCACATTGAATTTTCTTGCCAAGAGTTCAGCTTGTGAAACAGTGATAACCTGATTTAATAAAAATAATTTTTTACCTGATGTAACAACAATATTGAAGCTGATTTTTCCAGAACTTGTAAAAGCCTTTAGTGACTATTAGGGCTAACAAATTAGGGCTACAACTGATAATTGTATTCATTATTGATTTAAAGTCACAATAACCTAAAGTCCAAGGTGACATCAACAAATCACTTGTTTTGTCCGACCAAAAGCCCAAAGATATTCAGTTTACTATCACATAAGACAAAGAAAAGCAGCAAATATTCATAAATGGGAAACTGTAACTAGGCACTGAATGGTATCATAGCTTAGCTTGAAAAACGACTTAAAGGGACAGTTCACCCCAAAATCTAAAATAGATATTTTCCCTCTTACCTGTAGTGCTATTAATCAGTCTAGATTGTTTTGGTGCGAGTTGCAGTGTTAGAGATATCAGCTGTAGAGATGTCTGCATTCTCTCTAGATGGCACTCGACTTGTGGTCCTAAAAGTACAGTCCTGCATCAGCTCTGGTACCCGCTGACCTATGATTTACAGGCGAGATTTTGTCAAAATTTTATTTCTGTGTGAAACTAGATATACCACCACGCAGCTGTATGCCTCCGTGCACCACTTAGGTTTCAGTAACCGTTTACATCCATGTCTGTGACAATATGTATGCTTAACATACAGAATATCTATACAATTAGCAAAGTTTAAAGGTGGACACCCAGGGTTCTTGAGATATGGTCAAAAGCATGTTGTATGAGGTCACAACAACCTTGACCTCCGTCCATCAGATTCTAATCAGTACATTCTTGAGACCAAGAGGATGTATGTGCCACATTTGAGGAAATTACCTCAAGGTCATCTTCAGATATTGCTTTTACGAAAATGAGATGGCTGAAAGGTCACAGTGACCATGATCTTTGACCTCCAAATTGTAGTCAGCTCATTGTTGAGTCTACTCAGATGTTTGTGCCAAATTTGAAGAAATTCTTTCAAGGCATTGTTGAGATATTGTGTTCACAAGAATGTGTCAGACAGACGGAAAGACAACCTGAAAACATAATGCTTTTGGCCTGTCGCTGGCGAGGAGGCATAAAACTGAACATCCAGGCCAGACTGCAGGTGTTGGATGATAATTCTCCTTAAAATAAAGTGAGAAGAATTATTTAATAAATTGCCCTACAGGTTAGGGGAAAAAATATGTATTTTTTAATTTTTGGGTTAATTGCCCCTTTAAAGAAATATTCCACTATACTAGATATGCAAACAGTAAAATAAAAAGGATAAAAGAAAGATGCTTTTTGACAGAAAAAATGGCTTTTGTGCCATTTAAAGCAAATGTTTGCTCATTTTTGCATTATTGTAAGTTAAATTGTCCCTGATAGATGACCCGATGATGCTGACACACCTGCTGAGCCTCCTGCAATAACAACAAACTTTATCTTCACTCCCTCCGCATTCAGAGTTACTCGCCTCTGAAATAGACCAATCCGTCACTATGACAGCAGAATGTATGCAGAGCAGATAGACAAGGACAAGCAGGTGATGCTCTGTGCTCATAATATCTCCTGACTTTAATTTGGTCTCTTTCTCGCCTCCTGTTTCCCTCTGTCTTCATTTTTCAACTCCCCACATTTTCTCCCTGATACTATTTTTCATCCTCTTTTTCTTTACACACACACACACACACACACACACACACACACACACACACACTCATTCATCTATCCACTTTTCTTACTGAGCAACTCCTCTGGCACCTCATTTTCTCCCCTACTGTGTCCCTTCATTTTTGCATCCTCCCTTGCTGTGCCCCTGCTGCTGCTGCTTCCCCCGCCCCTGCTCTCAACACACACACACACACACACACTTTTCCTCTGTGTCCTCCTTTACAGTCTCAGGCCATGAGGATCGTGCGGACAGTGGGTCAGGCATTCGATGTGTGTCACCAGCTGACCCTGCAGCAGAAAAGCGATGACCAGGAGGATGAGGAGGGAAAGGCGGAAGAATCGGAGGCAATGCCAGGTGACTCAAACATAAAATTGCATCCACAAATCCTGTCCTCTTCCCCCTCCCATCTTTCTCCTTCCCATTCTCCTTCTGTCTCGCACACAATCTCCTTTCTTCTCCTCACACACCAACACACAAATTCCCTTGGCCTCTTTCTTCTTCATTTTCTCCCTCACAAACAAAATCCCTGAGAGGAGATGTCATTATCCACCACTGCCGCTCGCCCTGCTGCAGCTGCAGATGTGTTTTGGTGAGCTGTGTGAGCCATTGATCAAAGACCTTGCTTGTGTGTAGGCTTCTGCCAGCTCTTTGGCTGCTGCCACTGTCACTGCCTCCAGATATGTTGCAAATTATAAAGCTCAAAGTAAGAAATGCATGAACGTTCCCTGTTGTATGCATCTGGTCTCTCTGCAGCAAAGAAGAGGTTTGCATTGTCAGAGGATACCGACCTTGAAGCCACAACAGAGGAGAGCATTGAATGCGTCTCTTCTTCTGACCTGGAGAAAAGCAAAAAGGACGAGGCCCCTGGTAACGCTGAGAAGGTAGAGTACACAGCTTACGCTATTTTCTCACTCCATTAGAGAAACAGGGGTTTTGTTAGCCCTGCAGAGATGAAGCCGACCCTGCAAAGTGCAATTTATGGATGCTTATGGCTCCACTCTGTGTGTCACAGCCACCAAAATATAGGGCTGTAACAAACACATTTTCATTTCCACTGGTTATTAATCTGCTATTTATTTTGTCCTAACACAAGAAAGTGTCAGGAGATGCTCCTCACCATTCCCAAAACTAAAAACAACTTTTATAAATCACTTCTTTTGTGCTATCAACAGTCTAAAAGATAAAAATCTTTACTTTCACAGAAGACCAAACAACAGCGTGTGTTCATAATTGACAAGTATGACAGAGTATCAAAGCCACGTTGAAGGTGAGGGGGGGATCTGAGATTTTGAGAAAAAAAGTCATAATATTAAGTCGTAATATAATGTAAACTCAATAATCACTCAAAAAAATCACAGATTTACTGCCAGAAAGTCAGGTGACATTACATAAAGAGTCACAAAGTTCATATAGGGAGAGAGTCAAAACAAACGGGTCAAGCACAGGTTTATGTACTGTGTCAGGCAATGTTGGGTCATTATTTTTAGACTTAGCTGACTGCTATTTTCAGGCGGGATGGGGGGGGTTCTTGAATTAGTGTGATTTTATTCTCATTAAATTATGACTTTACTCTCTAAAAATCTTCTATTTATTTAGGAAGATGTATACAGTGTGCACAGTATAAAGTATAATTAAATAAATAAAAATGTATATATAGGATGTAGTTTGATTGTTCACTTTAAACTAACGTTCAGAAGTTCAGAAGCTGGGCTGAGTTTTAAAGATAGAGTGATCATACTGTGCCATATGAATCTAGAAGACCTGAGGAATTCAGTGGTACCAACCATGCCATGCTAGCTTCTCAGTAAGGGGGCGGAATAACGTTCCTATGGGAAAACAGCGTGGTCATTTCACAGGGGTCCCTTGACCTCTGACCTCAAGATATCTGAATGAAAATGGCTTCTGTGGGTACCACTTAGTTTCCCCTTTACAGACATATCCGCTTTGGTTATCCGATGCAGTTTTAATCAAAACAATCTAGTAAGAATTACTTTCCTGTGTTTATATGGAAGTCTGCACTGTTTTAGTCTACATTGTTTTGTATAGCAAAATAAGTGAATTTTAAACATGTGATTGAAAAATGTGATTAATTGTGATTATAGAAATTCTGTGATAAATCACACTTAAAAAAGGTTTTTGACATCCCTACCTTAAACCCAAAGTTTGCACACAACCCATACTGTCAGCTCAAATTTTCAAAGTACCTTTCCCAGTTAGTTAACTTGTTAGCTTGTTAAATCACCACATGACACATTTTACATTATCTGTATCCCTGAAGTTAATCGATTTATTTAATTTATTTATTAATGGATTGTTCTTGCTTATTATATGGTAAAAAGTTTGCTTACACATAACAAAGTGAATAAAGCCTGAGCAAATAACCCCTATATTTCCATTTAATTCCTGTTATCTCCCATAAATTCGTATTAAAATCCCCTGTAATGTATTTTTGCAAAAAAATTGCACTACATTAGTCCTGTTACTGAGCTGCTTTATCAGAGTTACACCTTCCATCCAGACTTGACACAAACATGCTATGAGATCACTCTCTTCATCTTTGCTGCGTTTACATGAATTGATTCCCTCAGAAGAAACATCTGAGGAGAAACAGTGTGTATTTTGGCAATAATTCCTGGAGGCTCACAGCCCACAGAGGGTCATGATTAAAGTTTGGCCTCATAAGGAACCGTGTGAAGATCAGAAAAAGCCACTGAGGGCTGTACAGCGCAGCCAGCAGTGGCATCTTTAAGGCTTGTTTGTGAAGAAAAGCTCCACAAAGTTCTTCAATATTGATGTGATCAAATGGTTTATTAATGAAAACATAAATGGGTTTTCTAGCGTTGCTCTGCTAATCCTGAGATGTTGAACATGCGGCGCTCTGATATTTGTCTTTTTGCAGCCAAGTCTCTGTGGCCTTGTGAGCTATAGGAGCACTTAATTAGTTTGAATTGAATGAATACTGCATCTAATTCTAATTCCAATTTTGCCACAGTCAAACAGCACGGCAGCATTTCATATGCCCAGATCACACATGCAGATTTACTTCTGTTTACAATCTGAAGGTCAAGTGTCCTTCACAGTTCACCATGAATGCCCCTGAGAGTCCACCATATAGATCTCCGATCTCAGATATACCACACATAAGTCGTGTCCTTCATGGCTGCTCTCCCCACAGCAGCACTCTAACATCATTGTGTGAGTCATAATTCCTGTATGGACAGCCGCCCATCCAGTCAATCTGCAGAACTATTTATAGATTTCCACTGATTCAGTCACCATTAAAACAACAACTTCACGATTAGATCAATAGCGCTACACTGTGTTTTAGAGCATTTCTTTGACATGATTAGAGCGAAATGCATGTGTCATTTGTCATGCTTGTGTTGTGGATCCTCAGTCAAAGTGCATGTCTTTTAAAAGACAAAATCCCAGTTTGAAACAGGAGCAGGTAGAGACATAAACAGAGCTATGAGCAGTAAATATATAGTATACCAAATGTTATAGATATTAGATATAGAGTGAATTTTGAACTTGCATTCATCTGACACAACTCCACATAAATCCTGCTCAATAAGACAGCAGTCTGCTACCACATTAGCCATCTCAACTAAAAAGGTGTGAGGATATGTCAGTTTTGTGTTTACAGTTTGTGCGACGGCAGCAGAAAAAAGATTTAAAGGTCTGAAAGCTCATGTAGTAGTCAATAGTAGTAAGTCGGGTAGAATGTAGGCAAGTTCAAATGTACTCTGAGTAAACATAATGTGGTAATGTATTATATACACAATTTGATTAAAAAAGACATTTACACAACAAAATACAGAGAATTAACATTTCATTGCAGTCCATACATATAACACCACAGAGCCCCGATGAGCAAACACACAATATATTCCTTTTCTATAGATGTTGACCTGCAGCTTGTGTGTACAGCTAATTATTTATTATGCAACAACCCTCCTCAGTGTCGACTCACCAGAAAAAAACAGAGAGGAGGACAAACTCACACAATTAAACAAACAGACCAGCACTAAATAACAAGCGGACACCACGGCGGGTGCAACAATATAAAACCACCAGAATAAAATAGCCTAACACCTCTCATAGAACCAGCAGCAGCATAAAACATCACACAGGCAGACTGTGGAGGATGAAAAATGACACATGTATCAATAAAAAATTCCAAATATATGTTGAAATTAATATTAATTCAGTGGTTAGGCCCTTCAACCTCCTTAACATAAAGACACAGATATACAGAAATAAATACTGTAAATGTAGGTGTGCAAATGAAGAAATGCATTTTAGATATTATGTCCTGTTTATTAACTTTTTAAAAAATGTATTTATGCATTTATGTATGTATTTCAATATGTATGTCTACGTCTTTATTCATTTATTTACTTAAGCATTTTTAATTCTTCATTAATTCCTGCATTTATTTATAAATGATTTCCCTTTTTATTTATTCCAGTCTTTTTTATATTTATTTCTTTATCTTTTATTTATTCCTAAATTTATTGACAAATGTATTTATTTATTCCTGTATTCATTTAACGTTTATTTATTCATTTCCATGTGTATTCATTTATTCCTGTACTTATAAATTAATTTATTTCTGTATTTTTTATTTATTCCTGTATTTATTTAAAATCTATTAATTCATTTATTTCTATAATTATTTATTTTTTCCAGTATTTCTTTTTACCTGTATTTATTTCCATATGTATTTATGTATTTTATTCCTGTATTAATTTCTAAATGTTTCTATTACTTTATTTTTGGATTTATTTATATATTTATTTGACTGATTGATTCTTAGGTCATCTTTTGTCCTCCATAACAGACAACACAGAGGTATAGAGACAAAGCGCATATAAAGTCCACAGCAGCTGCAGCCACAAAAACAAACATTAAAGCAAAGAACTTGAGGTCTGCACACACATAAGGCTACGTTCACAGGAAGTTTGATGTACTCACCTGTCTGAGTGCACGTGTAGAGTGAAGTCCTCCATAATCTGCTCCTCCTTCAGCCTCTCTGCTTGTTATTTCTCAAAGCGTCACATCCGGTCCACTCAGCCTCTCAGTGCCAGTACATCCAGTCTCTCTCTGCCACACTGTGCTCCTCAGAGTTTCCAGACGTGTTCACCCGTCACTGTGACACAGATTAACAGTCAGAAACAGCAGAAAGGCCTCACGCACTGAACTGCAGGTGAAAGTTCCAAAGGACTGGAGCTCACTGATCAGTTCACAGCCTCAAATAGTGCAAACATTTCAGCACCTCTGTGTCTTCATCAGAGTCAAGCAGCGCAAAGACAAACAGGCGCACACATACGTACAGAGTCCACCTACAACAGGTGAGCAGTTCTAATTGGATAATTGATTGAACAGGATTTTAAACCTACTGGATAGTAAATCCACAAGTGAGGATTGCCATTGTCACAACTTAGCAAAGAAACACGGACATCTCTTAAAGTCACAGGCACAGTTGAACAATGAGTTTGGGGACTCATCTAAAGGAAATCTAATGTTTAATGCTTAATTTATACAGGCTGTACCAACGAGCACTCTGCATCCCTTTCAGAAGCTTTGTAATCCTGCCTTGAACTACAGGTTTTTTTTGAGACTTTGTAAAATAAATTAATAATTACAAATCCAACACTGAATGTCTTCTGTGATTATTGATCTATTTTCCCCTGACGAAAACAGATATTGTCGTTAATAAGTCATAATAATTGTCCACATTCTTGTATCCCTACAAGGCAATAAGTTAAATTATCAAAAGGTATAAACATATTTAAATCCTCATATGCACTTTTGGCTACAACCACCAGGGGGTTCTTAGCCCCTTGAATAAACCCAAACTGCACCCGTACTTTAAGTTACAAACATAGAAAGGATGAAATACAAATTTAAACAATTTTAAAAAAAGAAAAAATACAGTTACAGCATACGTCAAATGTAACAAAAAGAGAGGCCTGTTGGAGTCATACACACTCTTCACGCAGAGGTATTTTTGTGTCTTTTTTGGACGTTTTGTTGTTGCTTTACGGTCATTTTGTGTCTCCTTGTGTTGTTTTGTGTCTCCCTGTGATGTGTTTGTCTGTGTTTTAGATATTTTGTGTCACTCTGCAGTTCCTTTGCATCTCTATTGTGATCTTTTTGAATCTCTTTTTGGTCATTTTGAGCCTCCTCCTGGTCAGTATGCGTCAGTTTGAGAGACATTTTGCAGGTGTAGGCCAGGGGTCTGGACCTAACTCTTTGGGCCCCTGAGCCTGTGACTGATAGGCCTGTTCAGTAAACCATCCATGAGTCAATTACTCAAAAAAGTATAATTATAACAAAAAGTATAACACAAAAAAATGATTTTAGAGTATTGTTACATTACAGTAAGGAGAGTAAATGTAATCTGTTACTTTAACTAAATTTAAAGACCAGGTGCTACAATCCATCACAGAAGCTGGCAGCAATAAATAATCCTCCATCAACAGCAGCCTCAATAGAGCAACTACAGCATCTTTATTGATCTTCCTTTGGTGTGTGAAATACAACGCCGTCTTTATTTACTTTTTATTTATACAACCTGACACTGGGATATAGCATTGATCTCTCTCCTGCCTTTAAAGCTCACTACACATCACCCTGTCCACCAGCGGCACTACACACACCACAAAGAAACTCAAGTTATTTTTGGAAAAATGTTTGAACTCAGATCACTAACTGAAGTGGCATCGAATGTTGGATTTGATGGCAACATTTAAGGCTTCGTCACAGCATTTCTAAATATATTAAGAAATAATAATCTCCAGTGATGGTCCAACTGTGTTTTTTTTTTTTTTGAGTATGAAAGGAGACAGTCCTGCTGTTGCCAGTGCAGCAGATCTTCACTGTCTCTTCCCCCGAGAAGCTGAGACTGGCAGCTTCTTTAGATGTGTTACTACACACAACTTTTCACAGGATGTTTTACTTTTCACTCCATTATTCAGGATTGTTGGCTATCCTACCTTATACTTTCCTTTTTTTTTTTTCTCCATCTACTGCCCATACACAGCCACATGTACTCTTGCTGTGTTATGCCTTTTTTGTTAACATTATTCAAAATGGTGAAATATTCTTCAGCCAGCTCGCTAGAAGAAAATATTGGCATTGTATGTTTCTGCAAAACAGGATTATGCTACATTTGCACATTTTATCCATATCTTCTCAAAGTTTCTAAAGTGACGTAGTACCTATAAGACACCAGCCAAGCTGCAGCCCACTGTTTTACATGAAAAAACGAAGAAAAAAGTTGTGTTTTAGCAAGTTATTGCTGTGTCTGCAGTGGGTTATTAGGCTCCCAATTTTTTTTTTGTTGTTGTTGTTGTTTTTTTTTGGGGGGGGGGGGGTTGCAGCAAGCTGTCCACAAAAAGTGGCTATTATTTTATTGAGACATCGCTGCAATTCCTGCTTAGACTGTGCCACCAAAACTGGGTGTTTTATGGTAAAAACATGATCTCTATCTAACCATAAGCAAGTGGTTTTTGTGTCTAAACATAACCACACATTCACCACAGTAAAGCTTTAACATAGCTACATACTAACGTGCAAATGTAAGGTATTTACAGAAACCTACAGTGCCAGCATTTGGATTCTTGTTCTTCTGTTGCTTTGGTTTGGGTATTTTTTTATTTTTTGGTGTTTAGGTTTTTGAATTGCACCGTTCAAGGATGACATAGCAATTAAGTTGGAGACTCTTCTTCTTGTGATGAGTTGAATTACTAAAAATGGAACTTGTTGTTCCTGTATATTCATGTTGGCTATAATCACTCCAGCAAAAAAACAAAAACAAATACAGCACAGTTACTTGAAGTTTTTGATGCCATTACAAGTCACAGAGAGAGTCACAAATTACTATTATCTCTGTTTTAGGTGTTGGATGACCCATCTCTCCTGCTGAGCTCCCCCATCCATGGAGCCTCTGTGTTGGGTGAGTCTGCAGGAGAGGCTCCCTGCTCTGCAGAGCACCAGGTCCATCTCCTCCAGAAACAACTGCAGCAGCAGGAACAGCAGGCGCTGGCAGCTTCAGAGCAGGTACTGATGGCTATTTAATAATGCATTTTCTTTTTCGTTTGTTTTGTTCCTGATGAAACTCCTGATTGCTGCAATTGTCTATATGGTATTTACAGCTTATTGAATCAATTCAAGTGCAAAGCCTTTCATCAAAATCAAAATTGAGGATTAAAACACAGAAACATATCCTAAATTGATGAAAGTCAGAGGTATTTATCCACTAGGAACCATTAATCTCTCTACAAAACACAGAAATTAATTCAAGAGTTGCTGAGATATTTCAAAATGACAATTCGATGTCTGACTGACACTGCCATCCCTCGAGCCGTGCCGTTAGTATGGCAAAAAACATAGTACTCAAAGACAAGATTAAATTAAAAATTAACTGAATTTGGAGAGCTTGTTTGTTTGATGAGCGCCTGACAACCAAAGAAACAATTAGAACTTCAAATGTTATTAAGATGCACATCAAAATCCCCCCAATTAAAATTATTGGAAAACTTTGTGATGCTTGACACAAAACGTTCCAAGCACATAAAAGACCGATGTGCTATTTCCATTTTCAATCAGAGGCGTATTTAATTGGATGTGGCGAAGCATTTGGGGTTATTAAATTCTTTTATTCCTCTAAAATATCACAAAGTTTTGAAAAGTTTCACATCATATTAAATATGCCTGAGCTGTGGTTTCAGGGTCTTTGAAGATTTAAAGCCAATCTTTCTTGAGTTTTAGCGTTCGCAGCTCACTTTGGCCAATCTCATTGGCAGAGGTTGATTCATAATGCTGATGTGTTGGTTTCAGTCTGTCTCGTCTAATACTGCCTCTGGAGAAACCAGAGCCTTTCCTTTACGTCATTAAAGAGTAAAACTTTGAGCAAAAGTAAGAGTCACTGTGCAATTCAATTAGCAGGTTCCCTTTTAATGAGGGAATTGTGTGTGTGTGTTGGCGTGTCTAGGTCCATGTGCTCCAGGAGCAGCTGTCGGTGGAGGTGTGTGCACGGACTGAAGCCCAGGCGAGAGTGCAGAGGCTGCTGCAGCAGAACACCGACCTGCTGCAACACATCTCCCTGCTGGTCAAACAGATCCAGGAACTGGAGCTCAAAGCTGCTGGCCAGTTAACATCTAGTGAGTGGAAAACTGCTTTCTTTTTCATTTAAAGTGTATATTTTATTTCATTTGGTTGCCTTTAATCTTCCTCTAATTTTTGTTTACTTCTCTGTTCATTTCTGTTATAAAATCACCCTTTTCTGCTTTTCTTGCTTTTCCTTTCATCTCTTTTTTTCCTAGCCTCCTTCCTGTCGCTACGGCTTCTTTTCTTATCCACTTCTGACACGCAATTAATTATCCGAAGGCAGCCCTCTCAGAGGATTCAGTACTGCTCTCTGCTCCCCGTTCCCTGCATTTAGCCAGTGGCAATCCTGCCGTATAGTCATGAATTATCAAATTCTTTCAGCACTCCCCTCTCCATATAATTCCTTTGGATTTGCTGCAACCTCTCCTCTCATGTCTTGTATCTCTGTTTACATGTGATAACTACCAATTATCTCCGTGTTGTGTTTCATCTTCCCTCTTTTGATTTGTTTTCTCTGTCCTCAGTGGGCTCCCAGGACAGTCTTCTGGAGATCACTTTCCGTGCCAAGCCTCCCAGTTCTTCTTCATCTATGGGTACTTTTGCAGCTCAATCCCAGGCCCAGATTAGTGACAGTCCCTGGGTCTCCACGCTCCCGGGGCCCTGTTCTCCAGGCACCATGGGAACCGACGCCAGCCCTCTGGGGCTCAGCAGCAGTGGGGTTCGCCTCGAGTGCTTCCGCTTCTCGTCCCGTGGGCCGGACAGCCAGGAGCAGGGCCAGGACACACGGGAGACACCCAGCGACGGAGCTCCAGATGAAAGCTCGCTGCTAGGGGAGCAGGTCCTGGGAGCCCTGGAGCTGCTCCGGTTTAGGGAGTCGGGGATCGGGTCGGAGTACGAGTCAAACACAGATGAGAGTGATGACCGGGACAGCTGGGGGCAGGGCGAGGGAGTGGGGGCTGACAATGCCGCTCGACTCTTAAATGTGCTGAATGCAGAGAGTCTGCCGGACTGCTTAGGAGATGAGATGGCTGTGTAGTGGTGCTCTTCAAGCTGCACAAGGCAACACTGCACTTATGCACCAGCCCAACCGAAATTCAGAGGCTGAAGGACTTAATTAGACTGAAGTCATGTATTGTAACATCATGCGCTCCCTCACCACTCTTCTGCTTTGATTTGCTACCTTCTGTGCACTGAGAAAACATCCCACTTGTATGAGTGTGAGGAGATTAGATAATAGAGGCAGAGATGCAGAAAGTATAATGGGACTGCTTAATTTGATCCTTATGTTTAGAGGAGTACTCCACCCACCAAAATGCACATTTAAATAACAACCTGACCCTTGTTACATTTACTTTGTGGGGGAAAAAACTGTTTTTTTCACATGCTTCCACAGTAAATGAAAAATCTGAAAAAAGAAAAGTCTTGATGATTTAAAGTGAGGGGTGACTAAAATCAGCAAAATTATATCAAAACATCTTAAAATCTCTCACACACTTTTTGCAGTATAATCCAAGTCTCATTTATCCAGTCATACTCCCAGTACTTCCGAAACATAAATCCCTTTCTGACAAGTAACTGAAGTGAAAGCTGCCTGACTCCATTGACATACACAGTAATTTTACCTCGCTGAACATGATTTTGATGTTATAAAGGGGTTGATCAGATTCACCAACGTCACATAAAAACACAAAGAAACTAACTGATCAAGGCAGTGGTAGAGTTGTGTTCATTGAGGTTAAATTACTATTTTTGTCAATGGAGTCTGGTTTTGAAGACAAGATTCGTTAGATTAGTTTCATTTTCAGTTCAGTTCCCCTGTAGAAAGGGCCGACTTTTTGGGAAGTACTGAGCATACAACTGAATAAATGAGACTTGAATAATAATGCATGACTTGTGTGAGAGTTTGTAAATGGAATGTTTGATATAATTTTGCTGTTGTTAAACATGGACCCCTATTATTTAAAAATTTTCTCCGTTTTTGGATCCTTTGTTTGTTATAGAGACACGCCATAAAAACATTTTCTTCACAAATTCAACAAAGAATTGACTATTTGACATACCATTATCATTATGGTGGGTAAATTATATTTCTTTAGGTTTACTCCATAGCAAAAAAAAGAGACAGGCTTACTTCTAGATAGGAATTGGCTCGGTGCAGCCTTCAGAACTTGGACTGTCAGATAGTATAAACACTTTGCTGTTTCTGTCTCTCTGAAAATCTCTGCTGTCTGTTAGGATGTGTGCTACATACTGTGCGTGTGTCACTTCGATGTACCTTACATACACATGGTTCCCTGACTCGCTGGGCTTGTTACACTGTGGTTGTGTCTATGTTCATGAAGTTGTGACACATCCGGCATCATTTTTTGCCGTTTTCTTATGAAGCTCTGTGAAGAAGAGACCCACTTTGCCAAGTCTGTCTGGATATGCTAACACATTTTTTTGAAGTGTGAAGATTCAAACCTTACTGTGCTTGCTATGACACGTAATCTGTAATTACACATGGGTTTTAAAATGAGCATGTATCTCTCATAGTCTGATTTTTTCTCTTTTCAACACATTGTGTAGAGTTTGATATGCACTGCACAAAATACAACATTGTACATGGCATGATTTATTCACACTATGCTTCATCCTGGTTTATATTATTAAGAAACACTTTCTGATTTGGTAATGTCTCAGAGGGAAACATCTTACTGTGTGCAGGTGCTGCTTAAAAATCTAGCCACCACATGCTGTCGGTATTATTTGTTAATGCCGTACTGCGGCAACCATAAACTGCTGGGTCACTGTTGCTCCATCCTTCAGAAGAAGCGCTTTGAAAGTCCTGGAGCACCGATTCAAAGAAAGATGGGAGACTTCTGGGCTCCTTCATAGTCTTCTGGCCAGCTGTCACACCAGCTCCACCTCGCTGACTGTGAGCCAGGTCCCTGAATCACCGAATTGGGGACGTGTCTTTGAGCTTTTTCCAAAATCGATTAATCTCTTTCTGGCCCCTCTCAGTCCCTCTTCCTCTCCCTCACTCACCTTCCTCCCATCTTTTCCCGAAGCTCATCACCTCTTCCCGCTCTCCTGCACTCACAATCTGTCTGCTGTAGTCTCTGTTGATCTCTGTCATTTCTCTCCAAGGTTATGTCTGTTCACATGAAGTGTACTAAAAAATAAAGTGCACTTAAATCAGTGTTTCTCCTTGTGGAATTACATGCCCTTTCTCAAATGCCGTCTGGTGTCATGGTATGTTCAGTGCATTTGATGTGTTACTAATTGCTAAAATACGTCCACGGGTGCATTAATGTGTCTCTAACATAATGATAAGCAGCACCAGTTCCCTGGGCTGACCTTTTCAAAATGTTTTTCTCATTAGTATTTATAACTGGTTGAGAAAATGAGATGTGTGCATGCAGAAGGTCTTTTGTGAGGATGATGGCTCTCTATTATTGTTAGAGATATGCCAGCTGTGGTCGTTAAACAGGGTCATCTCCCATTAAACGCGCTGTGTGTGAAGACAGCAGCGGCTTGATGTAACGCTGCAGATAGGCTGGAAAATATGAAGAATATCAGCCATTACCCGCCCACATCCAGCCACAACACCCTGCAGCTCCTCTGGTGCAGCAGCTGCTGACACAGATAGTGGGCGGCCTCCAGGATGTGGCCTCTACTTTCATTTGCTTTATTAAAATGAAAAAATGGCCTGTGGTGTCACCCCCTCTTGTGTTCTGCAGGTAAAATGAATTCAGAAAACTGTACTTGCAGCGCTAATTGGATACTTTGGTTTGGTCTTTTTTGACAGACTAGCCCTGTGGCTCATGGAATGGCAACGTCAATCAGTCGGCCCAAAACTTCAGACTTAAATATCTCAGCTATTATTGAATGGGCTGTCATCAAAGGCTGCACCAACATTCATAATCATCACAGGAAAAATTCCACTGAATTTGGTTATCTCCTGGCTTTTCATCACAGAGACTGAAAACACGGTCATGACTTATTTTACAGGATGCATGTGGTTATTCTCAGGTCATCACGGTTTACGTTAACTAAACTTAAAACTACAATTAAATGGGAAAAAAAACATTTAAGTTTACTAGATTGCAGGAAACATAACAATCAAATGAAACAATATTACTAACAAAACTGAGCAAAATAAAATAAAAATGAACAGGAAATTTCTTTTCTGTTTTTAGTCTTTGACAATTTGGTCAAATCTGTCAACACAACGAGCATGATGAGGCATTGGTGAATATGTTTAACTCCTTAAATCTTGCTTGCATCTTTTATTTTAATAACCCATATTAAAAGACTTTAAAACTAATACTGAAAGTAATACTGTAGATTAAAACTAAACATTTTGAACAATAAAAACTCAATTCCAACCCAATCTGAAAACTAACGTAATTGAAAACACAAATTAAAAACAAAATAGAAATAAAGACTAATTAAAAATACAGAATGATATTCACTTGTATTATAATTATTATTATTATCATCATGATCAGCAACTAAAAGCCCTCCGAAGTATTGTGGTTTCAAGATAAAGAGCAAGTGTGCTAAAAAAAAAAAAAAAATTATAAGAATGTGTGGCTTGAGTAATAATGAAAATCTTTACTTCTCATGTTTTTTTTCTGTCGCATTACATTTACATCACCCGTAGACTGTATAAAAGTCATTTTATGTCAGGAAAAATACTTGATTTAATCCTTGTGTTTTCAACATCCAAACAACATCCTGAAAAAGTTTTTCATGGTCACTTATGTTGCTGTGGCAGTAGTTTAAGATAACTGTCAGTAGAAAGTAAAACATTTTCAAGGTTTACTTCTGTTAAATTCATGTCCGTTTAAATCACTAAAAACATTAACATGATCTTGAAATGATTCTAAAACTTTGTATTGGAAGTTTTGTACAAGAAGTGTATGAGAAAAGAAAAAAAGAGGCATCTGAGCATAATTAACAACACATATTTGAAGCTGTTCCCCTGCTACCAATCCACTGAATCACAACAAATTGATTTATGATAATCAAAGCAAGCTTCTGCCTCACTTCTGCAATAGCTGCTGTGTCCATTTTACTTTTAATACCCACTGTGACTCATCTTGTTTGTATGCAGTGATATTTTTTTTTTCTAAAACATCACAGTCTCCTTCACTAATTAGCAGGTTCTCCTCTGTAGGAATATGAACTCTGGTCTGTTTTTGTCAGTAGCTCTGTGTGGAAGCTGCCAGATACTGCTGCACTCAGCTGCCTCTGTGGACCATAATTGAAACCATTTGTGGATCAGGTGGAATTCTGGGATTTTGGCCTCACCTCAAAATCCAAAGCGTGTTATTTTCTCTGTTTCTTTCCTGCAGCCAGAAGGAGTCTTACATCAGCCTCCGTTTCCTCTCTCCCTCTCTCTCTCTCTCATTCCCAGAAAGTCCTGTGGAGGAAGAAGAGGTCAGCGACTTGCAGTGTTGAACGCATCATCTCACGGTAGTAGTGGAATATTCTCGCAGACAGATGGTTTCATAATAACAAGAGAAGAACTTGCAAAAGTAAGTCAAATCCATATTTTTCTCTTATGTGGGTATTAACCCCTGTGTGCACATTAACTTCGAAGGAAGTTTGTGTCACTTCATCTCGGTATAGAGAGGGACATCATACAGAAATATTCAATATACAACTTTAAAATTGGCGTAATGATAAGAAAAAGGTCTATCTGTAACATTTCAGGTGAGGAAAGGTCTGATATTTGGGCTTTTTTTGCACTGTGTTTTAATCTGTACCTCAGAAAAAACTTATTCCACTCAAAAGTCTGTTAGTGATCATCAATTCAGCTCTCCAGAAGTGGAAACTGTACTGAAAAATGCATTACAGACATGGGTTTTTACTTATAATGCACTACAGTAAAACTATAAATACACATCACACTGACACAGAACGACACTGTCCTTTTGCTTGGTGGAAAGACCACGTGAAAGACTGTAAGTGCAATTTGTGATCTCGAATTATTATAATTTTGTCTTTTTCAGCAGTTTTTTGTTTGTTTTGCTATGTTTTTAATTTTCTGTTTACAATTCAGTTTAGTTTCCAGCGCAGGTTTGCTCATTTCAGTTAGTTTTTGCTATTCAGAAATGTTTAGTTTTATTTTATTATTTATTAGTTTCAGAGTTAGTTTGTCTTTATTATTGATATGGAGGGTATTTATGAGGGGTAGGATTTAAGAAGTTCAGAATAAGTATTAAAATACAAACACGATACTGTCTGAAGGCAGTTGACTTACAGTCATGTAGACATCCATGTGTCAGTACGCACATGCACCAGTGCCTCTTCATACCTGTTGTGTTGTTGACACATTTGACCGGATTGACAAAGACTTAAGCTGAAGGCATTTCCTGTATATTCTTCATTTGATTTTAGTTAGTTTTTTAAGTGGCTTGCACAATATCGTTTTTGTTAGATTCTGTTTTGTAATGAAGTCTCATTTTATTTTTTATTTCAGTTCACACATAGTTTTAGTTTAGTTTTAGTTAACTATATTAACCTTGCTGTGAACACTGGTCTAAGTTGTCGTGGAGTGCGTTAGGGGCACCGAGACCCTCACAGCGCTTTTGCAAGGTAAATAAAATGCAGGTACTGTGGTGGGAGAGAGCCACACTCACAAGGAGGACTGTGTGTGCTTTTACCACTGCAGAGGCTTTTAGGACTGTTCAGCTCTATAGAACTATTTGTACAATCCTGAAATGTAACTTACAATGTGACATATATTTTAAATGTTTTATCTCTGAATTTTTATCCTTTATATTTATTTTTTCAAATTTTTTTGTTATTCTAATATTGAAATTCTTGTGGAAAATAAAACCTTTGACTCCTAAATCCAAACATATACACTGAAAACACAGAATGTGCTTTGGAGAATTAGTTGATATATAAAAACCCAAATAATATCTTTCAGCAGATTACATTTTATGTTAATGTCTAAATTGTACGCCTAATCTCAGCCTCTGATCTACAACTTTTCAGGTGTGCAGCTACTTGAGAAGAGATGAAGGTCATGAAGGTTCAACCGATCTCACACCATGTTTTCTTTCTCCTGCTGGCTGCTGCCACTGTACGATCTCAAGTCAACCCAGGTATAGTACAGTAGACATCTATCTTTCTCAGAGCAAGTAGGGATTTAAAATCAGAAACAGAATCAAATTTATCACCAAGTAGGTTTCTATTTAAGAGGAATTTGCCTTGGTTTTTGGTGCATCCATTCAACATCCAATAAAAATAGGATCCAGAGTGTAGGACTTAAGGAACTATATTGGCAGAAATGAAAGATAATAAGTTTGTTTATTTTGTGTATAATCACCTGAACTGTTGAACTGTTGTGTTTTCGTTACCTTAGAATGGACTGTTTATATCTATGGAAATCACAATGTTTCACCACCATGTTTCTACAGAAGCCCAGAGCGTACAAACCAAACATTGGACTTAGGTCACTGTAGTTAGAAGCCCCTCTGAGAAACAGTGATTTGTAATGTAAAACTGATTTCTTGAGTGTTTTTGCCAATTTAAATGCCCGGGTGTGATTGTTTTGGAGAAGAAGAGTCCTCTGCGGATAATTCAATAAAAAGCTTCTCAACATCTGGATCAGAAAAAAGGTGAGCACACATCAGCAGGTGCTGGGCTAGCAGCCCGTCACCAACATGCCAAATAGCATCGGAGAAACACTGATTTGTAAATGGAACTGCTTTATTCAGTGTTTTTGCTGGTTTTAATCACCTGGTCCATTTGTTTTAGAGAGGAAGAGACCTCTGTGAATAATTCGGCTACCAGTAAAAACCTACTGAACAATTAACATCAAAGGAACTCTAATTAGAAGAATTTTAAGCTGGCTGCAACCTGCAGTACACATTTTTTCTTAAAGAGAAAATTAAAATTAAGGCGAAGTACTGCATCACTCCAGAACAAAAATATAGAAGTAGATATTAGATAGTAGAAAAATTAAAGTAAATTTATGAAAAAGATACTGAATATAAACTCATGGGCGAGTCAGACAATCAACAATATGATTTCAATTTTATGAAAGTTTAGTTTCTGATGTGTATTGAAGTATGAGCAAGTCAGTTTGGATATGTAAGCCCAAAATAACCTCCTCATACTCCTGAGGGATAGGCATGTTGACAAGATGGAGAAGGAAAGCAATTTTAGGTGGGTGGGCTTAGGATGCAAGAATTTTGTGTGTGTGTGTGTATGTATGTATGTATGAGTGTGTGTGCATGTGGTTTACCTAATGGTCAGACAGCAAATATCCTCCGAACAGGCAGGCCTTTCACAAGCAGGGGGCATTGGTGGAAAAAAGAAAAAAAAAAAAAGTTAGAAAATTTGTAGGCGTAGTTGTAGGTAACACACACACTTACATACACTCTCGCTCACACACACACATGCACCCATTTGACTCTCCCACTTGGAATATTTTCACAGTAAAAGGCTTATTTGTCCTGGTGCTCTCTCAAAGAACATGTCACGCGTTCAGTGTGGGAAGGTGAATAAAACACAGACGTCCCTTAATTGCCAGGCAGAGATGGTTCAAATAAACAGAGACACGCTGGTAAAAGCAGATGTAAAGTATGGTCACTGGATTATATTAAAACATAATGTGGCATCTGTTGCTGCCAAACTTATTTTTATTACATAAGACTTAATGCCTAGCAGATGCCAGTGCTTTCAAACTCAAAAATGTCGCTCACGTGGCTCTGGGACAGATTATGAAAAATGAAGAGCAGGCAGCTCAGAGGCCACTCCCGTCTCATTTTGCTTAGACTGGCACCTACACAGTGATGCCTCTGTTTGGCTTTTGAGGCCTTGCAGGGCTGCAGGAAGGGGACTTGGAGGTGGGGGGATGGGGGGGAGCTGACCACTTTCCTCACATCCTGCATGTACACGAAAAGGATGAACTCTCATGTGGAAGCATGCAGGCACACACACACAAGCATATTCATAACGTGAGCAGCATGTGTGTCAATGATGCTTCATGTGTTTGTAGAAATGTGTCGATATCCTCTGGGTATGACCGGCGGGCAGATTCAGGACGAGGACATCTCCGCCTCCAGTCAGTGGTCTGAGTCAACTGCTGCAAGATTTGGCAGGCACGTTTTGATGACACTTTTTTTCTCTGTATCTTATAAAGTGGAAATAGACAAGTTTTTGCTTTGACTTATCATATGTAATAGCTATAGAATAATGACTCAATCAACATTTAGACCGATTCCCTTTAGGTCTCATTTTCACCATGCAATTCTGTTGCATGGTCCTGAAAACAGCATGCATGGAATCTAACAAAACAATCTGACCTCAAGGTCCATTTAGTACCTGTTCTGAAGCTTTCAATCCAATCACGTGATCTTCGTCATCAAATTGAGCTTGTTCTGTAGATGTTAAATTGTTATTTTCAATCAGACCTGAGGTCAGATTGTTTGGATAACTGCTGTTTCCAAGGTCAAGAATCAGGGGTGAAACTTTGCATACTTTACATGTTGAATAATAATAGTACCTTTTTTACAATATGTCCTATGGCAATACGAAGCAACCAAAGATGTTCTCATGCAAATATGAATCAGACATAGCAGATAAATTAACTCATTTTCCATTAGTTTATACTGATTCAATTTTCTTCTCCTAACCTCTGCTCATGTCTTTAACATTTCTTTCTACCTCTTCATTGCTCGTCTCATCTCTATGTGACCTCTTTGCCTTTCACATCTCTCACTGCTTGCTCTCTTATTTCTTCCCCCTCTTCAGACTTGACTTAGACAACGGAGATGGTGATGGGGCCTGGTGTCCTGACATCATGTCAGAGCCGGACGGCCTCAAAGAGTATCTCCAGGTGGACCTGCGTTCACTGCATTTCATCACACTGGTGGGCACCCAAGGTCGTCACGCTGACGGCATGGGTAATGAGTTCGCCCAGCGATACAGGATCAAGTACAGCCGCGATGGGAGCAACTGGGTGGGATGGCATGATAGGAAGGGGAGGCAGGTGAGCAGATATTACTGCCTCTCATTGTTTCTCATTCCAGACGCACATGTATAATTCAATTTCAGTCCGTGCATTATCAGGACATCTTAATTATGTCAGACGCAGGTGTAGGGCTGAAGCAAAAGCTGCCATGACAGCAGGACCTTAGAGACTGGGCTGACTTTGTATATCACAGTATTGCAGCTTACAAACAGTGAGCTACTTTGAATTTGTGAATTAAATTAGACAAGGGGACATTTTCTATTAATACATGTATAATACACTTACTACATCTTTATGTTACAATAAATATGAATACTTTCTCCACCACTGGTGAGAGACGACAAAAAGAAGGCACAAAAAGTTAACATCTTAGCAGCAGACAGTAGCAGAGATCATGGGAATTTCAGAAATTAGCAGTAGTGCTGGCATAAGAAAAAGGTAACCAAATCCTTTACAGATTTGTCAAGGTTTGATTTGACAACCACATATATGCTGACACATTTCACTCAGTCAGTCTTATTTGCGTCCTGTGTGTCTCCTGTGCCAGGTCATTGAGGGGAACAGGAATGCATATGATGTGGTGCTGAAGGATCTGGAGCCTCCCATCATTGCCCGATTTGTCCGCTTTATGCCTGTGACAGACCACTCCATGATCGTGTGCATGAGAGTGGAGCTCTACGGCTGCGAATGGCTGGGTGAGTCATTGCTTTTTATTAAACAGAGTGCAGCATCTTCATCTAGTTCCATCAGCAGCTAGCAGTTGATCTTTTTTATGTCCCACTACACTCAAAAATGTGTTTTCTTCTGTTTCTGTCCCCTGAAATGTTTGACCTTGACTATACTGACTTGTATCTGTGCAAAGTTTGTCACTGGAGCACTTTCCTAAAATCTGAGATTCAAATGTTGCCCAGGAAAGCCAATTATATACGTCACTAATACAAAAAACAATGGCAGTCTGAAACATGTATCAACAGGAGATCAGACGACAATGCCGGCAGAGAAACTTGAAACCAACCCATCCCAATTTAACCTGGTAGACTTAAGTTTTTCATTCCTTTCTCACAGTTTACCCAAAGGGTTACAATTCTCCAATATTTCTCCTGATTCCTGACAAATGTTCATACTTTTTTTCTTTCCTTTTTGTTATCACAACATGTTTCTGGCACTGTACATCATGCGTAAGCCCTTCAGCTATAAAAGTTTACTGTTTTCACCTGGTCAACAACAGAGAAGAAAGCTGCTCATGCTTCATCCTCAGTGACTGAAAAACTGAGAGAGAAATGGAAAGTAGCCTGCTAAGGGAAAGACATACTCAGACAAATTTCCAACATCCTGGAGAGAAGAATTCCTCTTTCTTGCACACAGTTTTAAAGGAAAGGGGAGTGCATTTTGTAAAACTACCGCATCCTCTCGAGTAATGTGTAAGGAAATGAATGAACAACAACTGAGGAATATAGCAGAGGGGCAAATTATTCTGTACTCTTGTTAGAGATTTAAAAGTCAAATTACAATTATTGAACATAATAAGTCTGCTGCCATGTACTTTCACTATTTAAAAGTCACCAGAATACTCCCCCCTCTTTAATTACTTTAATCCCACCTAACCTATTTTTGAGGTCTCGAGGTTGGCAAGCGTGAGGGCAGAGAGGACTTTCCAGAAAGTTAGCCTAGAGACAGCAGCGTTAGCATGAGCATAGTTAAAGTTTGGACAGCAAATATGGTAGAGGGTGCAGTTTGTGGATGTAAACCGACCCTGGAGCTTCCTTCTGCTACCAAACACCCCACCTTAACAAATATTATTGTAGGTTTCAGAACCATTAACACTGTATCCGCCACCGTCAGTTAGCCTACACGCTAACAAGCTAACACACAACCTAAAATATTAAAAGATGCTAACTTCACTTACCATTTTGAGGCGTCTGCTAGTCGCCGATTTTGGTGCAAAACTGACTCCATGTCTGAGTCAGGATCTGACTGAGGCTTAAACATTTATGGCTGAATCTCTCTCATGTTTCCTCTGAAGCTATCCGTTTTGACGCACAGTGCTCTTGAACCGGTCAAACAGCGCGTGCAGCGCCGGAGAAACCGGAAACTGAAACCTATCGCGAGCTGCGGCGGTGTGCGCGCCAAGAGGCCAGATTCAGAACTTCTCAGTGAGGGAGGAAGAGTAGATCTGCCTCCAGCCTCTTTTCAGTTTATTTGCCAGTCCCTTTAAACTGTTATTGTAGGATAACCACCTTAATCAAAGCCATAATCATAGTAGAGTATTTTTTACACACTAGAAAACCTTACTCAAAGTGTGGCACCAAGCCAATGGCAGCCCTCAAGAACCATTACTATCACATTAAACCCTTCATTAAATGCACAGTATTATATTTTTACTAATTTGCATCCAATTCAGTACTTTATGATCAATAATTTGGGCAGCTGTGGCTCAGAGGTAGAGCAGGTCGACCTCTAATCAGAAAGTTGGTGGTATGATCCCCGGCTTGTCCAGTCAACATGTTGAGGTATCCTTGGGCAGGATAGTGATGGCTGTTCCATCAGTTACTGTGTAGCACAACAGTGTGTGTGAATGGGCGAATGTGACATGTTGTCAAAAAAGCACTTTAAAGGGTTGAAAGACTAGAAAAGCGCTACATCATCACTGTTTACCAATACTTTCAATAGCTTACATTTATTTCCAAGAGACTGCATCAAACTGCTCCCACCTAACAAGCGTAAAACTTGTAGAAAACCAGGCGACTGATTGCCTACAAATAGCAGGCAGATAGCAAGGCAACTTGGCACCTAGCAAGTGCCGCAGGAATAATGTTCTGTCATCAATGTTCCTGCTGTTAGTTCACCGCCATTGCATTTTTACATTTTACACATCAGATTATAGATAGTATGCTGTCAGAAGGAAAAGAGGCATGACGGGTATAAAGTTTAACACAACAGCATCGGCCTCTGGCAGTACTGGCTAATCTTGTTCTCTGCTGGGAGGGTAAGGAGCTTTTGCCAATTTGCAAACAGCTAGCTGCTTTTTAAATCTTCATGGTGGGTAACGTGCATAACACACCATCAAAATGTCCCACCCATTAACTCATCTTGCCTGCTGCCCCTATAATGTAGACCTTGATTCGGTGCTGTACTGCCTTCATTTCTAGCTCTGGCTCTAGCAGAACAGTGAGGCAGTAAAACAGCACAATATTCCCACTGGACAGGCAGGATATGCTTGGTACTGACTCAGTAAAATGGCACTCAGTCATCAAAACTTTGAGCACCCCTTCTTTAAAACTTGTCTGGAGGGGGACTTTAATGATCGCTAAGGTCTGTATTCATTTTTTATACCTTCCCAGTTTCATTTTGACTTTATTGCCATAATAGACCTATCAGCATGCAGTGAGCGAATCTAATCTTTGACCTTTGACCTGCCTCCTGTAGACGGCCTGATGTCTTATAGCATTCCAGATGGGCACCAAATGATCTACAGAGGCCTGGATGTCTACTTTAATGACTCTGTGTATGATGGAGCATCAGCTGACAGGTCTGAATTTTACTGGCACAATTAAGACTTATCTCAAGCATTATTATCGTTTTTTGCTTACCCCGTAATTTTCTCCAAAACTGATTTAAGACGTGATTTTTTTCTCAGCTGAAATAGCAGTCATAAATTTAAAAAATCTCTGCAATCCTCAATAAATTCCTGTGGTTTCTGTCTTGATCTCTTCCATCCATCCGCCCGCCAGACTGACAAAAGGCCTCGGCCAGCTGACAGATGGCACCTGGGGTCTGGATGACTTTCTCCACAGTCACATATACGGCATGTGGCCAGGGTACGATTACGTGGGCTGGAACAACAAGAGCCTCCCCAAAGGTTATGTTGAGATGATATTTGAGTTTGACCACGTCCGAAACTTCACTTCCATGAAGGTGAGGAGGAGTTGGAACTTCACTAAACAGCTTAACAGTGAAAAAGTGGAACATTTTTAAATTTGCTGAGCCAACATTATGCTGAACTGCACCCATCATCTATAGCTGCTGCAAGTTTTATTGAGACATAAAATGTATAAATTGGTGCAAAATAGCCTCTCTGTGGGAAAATTACATTCCCTCGTATAATTATCCTATTTGTCATGGGTACGTGCTGTGGCATGAGATCAGAGATAATGTCTTTCAGCCACATCACAGCAAGACAGATGAGTCATCACTACACCTGCCCCTGGATCCTCCATCCTGACTGTTTTTAGCCTTTGTCCTCCCGTTTAGTCAACATGTTCATAGGTTGAGAAAAGATGCTAATTGTTTCTAAACATTAACAGGATCATTGACTATTTATGCTACAAGACACAGCTCAGTTACTTATCCTCCCTCCACCTCCACAGGTTCACTGCAATAACATGTTTAGCCGAGGGGTGAGGATGTTCAGACAGGCCACCTGTTACTTTCGGTCAGGATTGGACTGGGAGACTGACCCAGTGACCTTCAGGCCCACTGTTGACCGCATGAGCCAAAGTGCCCGTTTCATCACCGTGCCTCTCGGGGACCGCACAGCCAGCGCCATCAAATGCCGTTTCCACTTCAGTGATCTTTGGATGCTGATCAGTGAGGTGGCCTTCCAGTCTGGTAAGATGGGATTTGCAGTGGGTGTCATCTTCAGGTCTACTTAAAAACTTTAGTTTGAATACATTTCCCATCTGAATGGGCTACCATACAATGTCAATGTTGACTGTTTGAAAGAACACTTTACCTACAAAATGACTATTTATGTAATAATCACTCACCACATGTTAGGTATAATTAATGAAGAAAACTTTCTTTTTCTTGCACAACTCCATGGTGCACAAAGAATCCAGAAATTGAGAACATTTTTGATGAATTTAAGTGAAACAGCAAAACTATATCAAAACATGTGTTAATAAACTTTTGCACAACTTGTGCATTACAATCAAAGTCTCATTTATCCAGTCCTGTGCACAGTACTTCCTAAACACATTTTTGCCAAAAAACATACTATTTAAAACTCTTCTGTATGCACCTTTTGTGGGTATACCTACAAAAATTAATGCACCAGAATTCATATGTAACCCATGTAATCTGGATGGCTGCGATCACATGACCAGTGCACTAATGTGAGTAAAAATGGAAGTAGTATCAAAAATCCACAAAAGGTTAGGGTGGAGGATGGATCAGTGTTTCTTTTCCTTAAACTAACCTACACAGCTTCACGTTAATTGCAAAATGACACTATTTGGGGGGCGCACTAATTCGTTGGGTATCATACAAACTGTTGAGAATATGTTGAGATTGGGCGCCTTGGCATGCATGTGTGCTTTAATTCTGCTTGTGCTTTCCACTGAATATAGATAAATCATGGGCTCTACTCCTCTGTGTGTGAGACAGTTTATGCAAAAGTGTTTTAGGTTTATTGAAAATTAATTTGTTTGGAAAGTACTGAGCATGCAACTGGATAAATGGGAGTTTGCAAACAGATGTTTTAACATAAATTTGCTGTTGTAAAACATGGATCCCTTTTATTCCATTTTCATCAAGTATTTACTCTATTTTTGGATTCTTTGTTTTCCATCGAGGCATGTGAGAAAAACACAGTTTTTTCTTAATGAATTCAATATTACACATAGTGATTAATTGATAAACAAATCATAATTTTGGGCGTGAAGTGTTTACTGCTCGATACCCTCTGTCTGATCTTATGTCCTTCAGCTTTGTCCTTCCTTGTCTTTTTTTCTCAACACAGGCTCAGCAGTGTACAACACGTCTCTGACTCCTCGTAAACACGGACACCCCACAAACACACTGCCAGGTCAGTAATTACACCCTTTATGATTTTTTTCTTTAAGTAGTGGTTGTAATTTAAGTGAAGTGACTGTGGTGCAGTGGAGACAAATGAGAGTGCAGACTGGTTTGATATATGGCTGCTGGGACGTGATGTGGTGGTAAACAGAGCACGGGTCGAGTGTAATCTTCAGTCAACATAATCAAAATAGTGTTTATATTTGGAAGATCATTCATTTATGAATTTTCTTAAACAGGATTGGTTTGTTGTCCTCATCTTACTTTGATGGGCTTCATAGTGATTTATTTCGGCCTAAGGGGGCAGGTAATCGCATTTTCAAAAATGGTGTAACTAAATTGTTTTCTGGTTAAATGTTGCCCCCTGCTGGTAGCATTGGGAATCACCCATTGAAATAAATGTCATTCTTACTGTAGTTGACATGAAACATGATGGGGATTATGTGATGAGCTTATAATTATCATGGGATGTACAGTGATAGGAACTCGAGCTGTGATGGATTAAATCAAATCCACCTCAACTCACAACTCTCATCTGGTGTGTTAGCAGATGATCCTACTCATAAAGTGGACGACAGCAATACCAGGATTCTGATTGGCTGCTTGGTGGCTATCATCGCTATCCTATTGGCTATCATAGTCATCATCCTGTGGAGGCAGGTCTGGCAAAAGATGCTTGAGAAGGTGAAAAGATAACTGTTTCTTCCTTTTTTTTTAAATCTGTTTGAACTGACTTTATGTACTGTCTACTAATTGTTGATCAGACCGTGTCCTTGTCTGATTATTAGTAGTTCACTCTCAGTTATTCACAAAGAAGAGGGAAATCTGACCCTAATTTGCAAGCTCCCACTATATTTAAAAATAAGAAAGAAAGGACTGTAGCCCATATGATGCATCTGATACACACTTCTATTTTTACAAATGTTTTGCAATATTTTGTTTCCCTTAAAATTCATGCAATGTAGAGAATATACATGTGATTAAAAAAAATCAGTAAGTGGTCTGGGTTTTGTTTTGGCACTAATGAGGAATTGATCAAAATAATGAATTTATATCTCAAAATAATGAGAATTTTTTCAGAATAATGTGAAACCTCCTCTAAATTATGATTTAGTATCAATAAAATAATGAGAAACGTTCTCAAATAATTCAAAATAATGTGTAAGTGTCTTAAAATAATGAGACATTCTCTCGAAGTTATTAGAAAATGTTCTCAAAATGATGAGAACCTTTCTAAAAATAAAAAGACCATTTCCCAAAATAATGAGAATTTTTCTAAAAAAAAAAAAAAAGTTTGTATCTCGAAATAATGAGAAATTTCTCAAAATAATGAGTATATATCACAAAAAAAAAGTTATGATCTCAAAATTATGAGAAACCTTCTGAAAATTAATCATACTTATTTATTATTTTAAGGTACAAAGTCATTATTTTTCAGAGAGCTCTCGTTATTTTTATTTTCTAACTCATTATTTTAAAGAAAGTTTCTCATTATAATGACTTAGAATTAATTACACAGATGGAAATGCGTTTCCATAGATGTAAATCCCCGCGGTACATTATGTGTCTTGTGAACTGTTTGATTTTAATGGGTGTTATTTTTTGTCATGTGATCTCACACACTTAACTCCCTCAGGCATCTCGTCGCCTGCTGGATGATGAACTCACAGCTCGCCTTGCGGTGCAGACGCAGGCCTTCTCCTCCCACCACTCCTCCCTGTCCAGTGACAGTGGCTCCACCTCCAACTCCACCTATGAGAGAATCTTCCCTCTCTGCTCCGACTACCAGGAGCCCTCACGCCTCATCAGGAAACTACCCGAGTTTGCTCAGTCCACTGAACACCTGGGTAAGATGGTAAAGAGCACAGTGCAATAAATAATGTGGCTATAGCTGCTGTAGTGTGTATTGTACATGTGTGTCTGTGCCACATTAGGACCGAGCACCTGTCGAACCCTTGGGACCAGTGGCTCCGACGGGGCCCCCCACTATGCGGAGGCAGACATCATTAGCCTCCAGGAGTCTTCAGACAGCAGCACCCACTCCATCACTCTGTTCACTGGCACTGATTCATCCATGAGAGAGTTCCCCAGACACAAGCTCACCTTCAAGGAGAAACTGGGAGAGGGCCAGTTTGGAGAGGTAAATCCACTTTTGTAGCTCTAATGTTTGTTGGCATTGATTGAATATGTTAGATTGATCGGGCTGCTCTCCCCCTCTTTACCAAAGTTATGCTGATGTATCCTTATGGCTTCCATTTTTAAGATTGAATGACAGTTATAGCTGTGTGGTAAAAGCATGAGTGTGAAAGCAGTGACTCTCCAGTACATGCTCACAAATAGGCAACACTTGTATTAAACAGAGTTAAACAGATGGTTTCAAGCGATGCCAAGAGGATGATGGACTAACAAAGTGCTTTTTAAAACAGGTGCACTTGTGTGAGGCAGAGGGCATGCAGGACTTTTTGGATGAGGATTTGTCTATAGAGGGAAACAATGAGTCACCTCTGCTGGTGGCTGTGAAAACGCTGCGGGAAGACGCCAACAAGAATGCAAGGTAAAAGGGAGCGCTAACTTTGTTTGACAAAAATTGACCAAGGTATATGATGCATTAGTTTGATTTGTGATAGGGTGCACGACATAGGTGCTGCTTGACAGAAATTGAACGGATGCGTGAAATAACTTGTGAATGCACCTTGGAAAAGCCCGGATTCAGTCTTGCAGGACTCTCAATTTTGATCTGTTTTATTATATGGCCAGTTGCAGTTAATTTGCCAATCTTTCAACTCTGGCAGCAGCATGTGCCGGTGACTTACTTCACCACTGTAATGATCCGTTCCAGTTCACACAAACCTCTGTGATATCATCGTAATAACACTCTGCTAGCGCTACATACAGTTGGCAAATCATCTGTGGTTTTAATGAGTCCCAGAGTTCCCCCAGAGCTAAAGTAGAGTCAGGCTTCACCTCCAGGACACCAATTATCAAATAATGTTTGTCTACAAACATTACAAACAAGCCAGATAATTTTACTTTATGAGAAAAACTCCTATATCAGAATGACAATGCACGCTGCCAGACCTTTCTCTGTCACAGCACTCGGGAGAAAGGTCTGGTTTAGCGAGACCACTCTAGCGTCAGTCAAGCAGTAAATTACAATATTTGTCCCCGCTGTGCTGCAGGAATGACTTCCTGAAGGAGATCCGAATCATGTCTCGCCTGAGGGACCCCAACATTGTCCGTCTGCTGGCAGTATGTGTGGACACAGACCCACTGTGTATGATCACTGAGTACATGGAAAACGGAGACCTGAACCAGTTCCTTTGTGATCTCAGACTGAAAGAGGCTACCGATGAAGAGAAGACAGAACAGGAGGAAAAAGAGGGGAAGAGTATGGTCAGGTAGGCCTGTATGTTGATATTAAAATGTAATGATGATCTCTATCTCTATATGTATAAAGCTAACTAGACCACATCTTGTCTAAATATGCTATAATTTTGACTTGTACTCTCTTTCTTTGTGGTCTGTTCTGCTCGTCAGCTACGGTAAACTAATCGGCATGGCTGTTCAGATTGCATCTGGTATGAAGTACTTGTCCTCCCTCAATTTTGTCCACCGTGATCTGGCGACCCGTAACTGCCTGGTGGGTAAGAACTACACCATAAAGATAGCTGATTTCGGCATGAGTCGGAACCTGTATAGAGGGGACTACTACAGGATCCAGGGCCGGGCCGTCCTGCCCATTCGCTGGATGTCCTGGGAAAGCATCCTACTGGTGAGTGCTATTTTTCATCTTGCCTGTAGTGCTATTTATCAGTCTAAGTGTGAGTTGCTGAGTGTTGGAGATATCAGCCGTAAAGGAAAAAAAGGTGAGCGCACATTAGCAGATACTGGCTAACGGCCCTTCTCTGACGAGCCGAACAGCGACATAGAAAACTGTTTTTCGCTAAACTGATTTATTCAGTGTTTTCATTTGTTTGAATATCACGTCTGTTTGTTTCGGAGAGTAAGAGAACTCTGCAGATAATTTGGCTCCCGGTAAAAACCTCCTGGACAATAAAAACACTGTAGGAATTCTAACCAGGAGAAGTTTCAGCTGGTTGCAATCGGCTATTTTCACTGCTAGATGTCATTATATGCCACAAAATCCTACTCACTCTTCCTTTAAATCTATATTAGATTGAATTTGGATTAAGTTTCCTGTTTTCTCAGGGTAAATTCACCATGGCCAGTGACGTGTGGGCGTTTGGTGTGACTCTTTGGGAGATCCTGACTCTGTGTAAGAAGCAGCCCTACTCCCAGCTCTCTGACGAGCAGGTCATCGAAAACACAGGCGAGTTCTTCAGGGATCAGGGCAAGCAGGTGAGCTTCACACAGGATTAGACTTTTGCGGTCAATCATAGTTTGGCTCGTGGTATCCCGATATCATGGCATCTGTATCTCACAGTGTCAAATTTGCTTTAAATTTCTTGCAAATTTGCTTTTTTTTTTAATGTTTTCAAGTAAAAATACAACTCACAGCCCTTTTAAAATCTAACCCCACATTAATATTTGGTGTCTTGCTCCCAGGTGTACCTGCCAAAGCCTCCCTGTTGTCCTGACAGAGTCTACAACGATCTAATGCTGAGCTGCTGGAGGAGGAACGCCAAGCAGAGGCCGAGCTTTCAGGAGATACACGCTCAGCTGATGGAGAGCCTGGCGTAGCAGATGGAACAGATGATTTCTTTCTGCCATGCACTGTCACATTTGTTCCCTTCAGTCTTGATTAATTTGGAATTAATTTGGAGTCAGAAACAACCCACCGAATGTTTCCCTTTTGTTATCTGGCTTGCCACAATGGTGCTGTACATAATAAGATATGAGGAGACTTAAACAGAGCCTTACACTGTAAATATCATACGAATTAACACTATTTACACAGTGTATTCACTCCTCTGTGTATTTATTAAGTTCTTTTTATTTCCTATACTGTATATTTATAGAGTACTTTGTGTTAATCCTAGGTTTTGAAACACAATTGTGAATATTTTTCTGTAATTTCTTTTCCACACATATATCTAATTCTATTGCACATTTATTAGAGGATGTCAATACAGCTGTGTGACCTTTTATTTGTTTGTTCATTATTTATTATTTGTTGTCTTGTGCTGCAGCTCAAATTGCCGTGAGCTGGAACGAGCTAGAAACATGAAGCTGGGTCCAATAACTGGAAATGATGTGTGAATGCTTCCCATGAAATATGAGTCTGATTGGCTACATGGTGGCACTGTAATTAATCTCTACATACAGATTCTGCATTTAGTATGCAGAATATTTTTGTAGAGACTTGGTAATGGAAGTGTTCTGGATTTCATTTGTAGTCCAAGTGATATTGACCAGTCACATTTGGACAGCGGGTCAACAGTCTGTGTGGAGAGGCGGAATGAAATGGGTGTAAAATGCAGCCTCTGAACCCAACAGCTATCATCTGATGACAAGCTAACTTTATTTTAGATTTTTTTTCTTTTTTAAAAATTTTACTGTTCTTACACCAGTTTTTTAGAGATGAGCCAAAAAAATGACCATTGGACAGAAGAGGAAGTTTTCTGTTTCAAAGAATTTTGCAAAGGGTGGGGCCACACCTCAAGTCATCTTAGAGCAGTCAAGAAGAAATTAAGACCACATTTAGATGAAAACGTCCCTACTAACAACAGGAAAGTCTTTTCTTCGCATTAAAAAAAAAAAAAAAAAAATCTGTTCATATAACATTGTGAGCATGATCCTTGTGTGGAGACATCTTGCACCAAGCCCTGAAAGTTTTGCTCAAGTCCCATAAAGGGTGAAGAAAAAGGCAAAACTTTGAGTGTGCAATTATTGTAATGCTGCATACACTGTAATGATGAAGCATGTGTGTGATCTGACTCACCTCTTCTTTAGACATACTAAACCAGCAGCGGTGACTTTGCTCAGCCTTGTGAATCCTGAATCCCGCTCACTGATGCTTGTGGCTTTAAATTTGACCATTGACTTCCTTTCACAGCAGACGTTTTGACTTGCCCTAGAAGGAAAAGTGCAGGAGAGACTGATAACATTAACAACGGCTCACGTCCATTAAATGTGCCAGTAAGCTATTCCAGTGAGCAGGCATGCTCAATACCAGGATCTCACCTGAATGTAATGCAGATATTAGTAATGTTATTAAATGCACCTGTGCTTTTCTTACCATGAAAATGTCAAATTGTTGGATGAGAAAGAGGTCTGGTGAGCTGATTCCTTCTGTTGGCCACGAGGGAGCTTAAACTGGGGATTGCCGCTGGCTGCTAAACTCAAACTTCATGTTTTTGCTTTTTAATTTTAAGGTGAACAAATGATGCAATGACTTGTCTAGATGAGAGAGGCGTTTCACTCAGCAGCAGGTCACTTACAGGTTTCATGAACATGCTTGTGTCCTTTGGCAGAAATACATAAACTCTACATTGTTTAATAGTAGCCAAGTACAAACTGAGGTCAAACCAAAGATGTAAATAAAGAAAAATGAATATTAACTGCTGTGTCTCACACTTTACTTCTCATTTTTCTCACACACTGGAGTTATGAGTGGTGGAAAGTAACTAAGCACATGTACTTACATATCACACATTTTATCCTACTTCTACTCCACTTATGTGGTTGACAGCTGGATACTTTTCACTATGGGAACAAGACAAAATATGAAGCAACTAATAAATTATGACATATTCTCAGATTAAGCTACACAGCAGTAAATGAAGCTCTTTAAAAAAAAGAAGCTCCACCTTTACCAGCTGCAGCATCAAAATGCATCAATCCAGTTAAAATATTTTGTGTGACTCTGAAATAGGACATTCTGCAAACGGAGTACTTTCACACTTGGTACTTAGTATATTTTGATGCTAATATGTTTGTACTTTTTCTTAAAAGTGAGGTCTGCGGTTCTGGAGAGACTCTTGATATTTAAACTCAACACCCCCAAAAAATAAATCTCTCCCATCAGTGCTTTTTGTAAATAATATCTCCTTATTGTGATTTAGCGAGATATTGCTGCAGCTTTTAAAGCACGCAGAGCAGTTGTTTTCTTAACCAAAACTTCACTGCTCTGCCTGCAGGTATTTGAAGCCAAAACATGAACATTTCCTGAAACCATAACTAAATGGATTTGTGTGTTTCTGACAACACAGTTAAAATATAAAGTTTCAGTGTATCTGCTACAAAATGATGAGCAAATGCAACCTTGGTTTGCAGAAACGTACATTCCCATTTTTTGTTTTTACTGGTGATTGGGTTTGCTAGGGTACTAGATCTGAATCCCAGACTGCACTTTTAAAAAGGAACCTCAAATTAATTTTAGGTAGGATGCTGTATTAAACTGCATTTGTGTTAGTTATACCTACTAAAACTAGCAACTAAGTGTAAATAAAAGTATTTTGGACTGTTTAGATCCCTCTCAGGTTTCTATGGGATCACTATGAAATAGCACTAACATCACTCCAGCTTCTTTATGCTTCGAACAATGATGAGTCAACAGCATGTTTGTTCACACTTTTAAAATCACAGTACTGATTTTAAACAACCCAACAGCCACTGGCAGAGTACACGTAACACCTCTAAAGCAATTTATTGGAACAGGGATGTTTGCAGAGAAACTTTCACCATCATGTGGCTCAAACAGTCCTACAAGAAAACTGCTCCAGCCGTCTGTATCAGTGCATCGCCAGCAAGTCTTTGCAGAGCACAGCATGTAAAGCTTTAAAATTCACTCCAACATGGTCATGAGCCCCCCCCACCCACCCCACCCAAACTGAAATATACCTGCTTCATTAAAAGAAAACCCTCACTGGGAGCGCTGACACAGGTGGCTGAAAGCACCATTAGCTTACATTACATTCTGTAGCTCGTGATTGTTCCACAATGACAGCCGACAATTTCTTTCAGACAAATTATGCATTGGTGCTGCTGCACTGATGAAATAAAAAATAAAAATAAGAAATTAAAGACCGCAAATATGGTTTACAGGAGGAGGAAACAATCGTCAGAGGACTGGTGCTGATAAAAACCAAGTGCTTTGAGATCTGAAAGACATTAGAGATACTCTAAGAGCAAGATATGTCCATGGTCTACTTAATCATTCTCACCTAGATTTCAACAATCACATCTCAAAAGACAGTATGAACTACTTCAGGTGAGAACTTGCAGTCTGAGAGTGGCAAGTTCAGAGCAGAGGAATACTTAAATTCTAAGTAACTAGCTGTCAGATTCACACATTCAGTCTTTTGTTTTGCTACACACTCCACTCACTCACTCACTCACACATACATACATACATACACACACGCACACACACTCACACACATGTCCTTAGCAAAAAAATACAATATTTGCTCAGTGGTCCTGAAGTATAACGAGTAGCACAGTCTGTATGACCTACAAGGACCAGCCTAAAGATATACACATTGGGCCCTGGGACACCCTGAAAACACAGGTAGCACATCTGGATCAGGGGATACAAAGCATCACTAACCACTGGTCCACCAAAAAAGGCAAGCTATCCAAAAAATAAAATAAAAGAGGAAAAGAGGCATTTACTTTCACTGCACAACAAGCAGAAAAATACCAAGCTTTAGTAGGAAGTCACTTCGCCTGGTTACCCATCCAGAATTTGTGCCTTGCAAAAAGGGATGGGTAGTCAGGATCAGAGTAATTACACTTTAAATGCATGTTAAGCCATACTTCAGATATCTAGTACAAGTATCCTATGTAGTGTAGTGCTACCACATCAGTGTGTATTACTGGGAAAAAAAACTCCAGTACAAAGTCTTTTCTAAGATGACCCCATAATACTGAGCTGAAGTCATGAGGGGGGAAAAAAAAAAGCACAAAAGCTTTGGGGGAAGAGATACACACACTTCAACCTAATCGCAGAAATGCATAAATTCAAGCAGCACAAAAAATATCAATGAAGTATGCATAATCTCTGAAAAAAAAGAAAAAGAAAAAAAAAAGTATGAAAACATCCCTGCTTTCATGTTCCTAAATACAAAACTTCAGTGTAACAAGAGGTCCTTTTCCCGCCTTTTTTTTTTTGTCTTTTGTTCTCCTTTAAAACAGGTAAAATTTTAGTCCTCTGGTGGTGTGAGTGGTATGGGATGACAGTCTTTTTTGTCATTTAAAATCTTTTTTTTTCTTTGTTTTCTTATATACTTGAAGATGTGGTAAGCATGCAAGCCTCGTAGAGGAGGGGCCCGGAAGGGCTGATGGGTGGGCTGGTGGTGGAAAAGGAGCCTTTAGGCCAGAGCTGGGAAGGCCTCAGGATCATCCACATTGGGGACTGACACTCCACTGGCCTGAAGGACAAAATACACACAAAAAAACACGACAAGGTTAAGGCTGCTGTAATTAGTGTCTCTATATTGTCCAAATAGTTGCGGCCTGAAATGCCTGATTTCACAGCAGCTTTTTAAAAAAAGTCGTGGTGCATGTTGTGACTAAAGCCGTACTGTTTTGAGTTTGTGGCATAAACATTCCCACTAACCATACAACCCCGTACCCCTGTCAAATTTTACAAAGATAAGAAAAAATAGAAACAACCCAAGTCTACTGAGCTAACAGTCATAAAAGTGCACAAAAATATTGATGCTGGGTCCAGTAGTATGTGAGATACACACATGACCTAACGCATGACCACATGATCCTCTCCAGGCTTAAGCCTGCTGGAGATAACAATGAATCACATTCTTGTGCTTATAATACCTAAAATACTTTTATTCTAATAATGTTAACTGATTCTTTACTTTGCGGGCATAAAAATGTTCCCTACAAAGCCTTTTTTCAATTTTTTTTGTAGTCAAAACAAAAAAAAGGATCAAGGCAATAACTCTGTCAATAATTGGTACGAATATTATTCAAATCAATAAATATCTGAAGTGGAGCTGAAACGATAGGTTGATTACTTGAATGCCAGAAAAATTGTCTGCAACAATTTTACTGGTTCAATTGTCCAAGTCACTTTTTAAATTTTTTAAAATGTTTTATTTTTGCTTGTCTTGTTCGTTTTCTATAATTGCAAATTAGATATCTTTGTATTTTGGACTTTTGATCAAACAAGAAGAATTTTGAATACATCAAATTGTGCTTTAGGAAATTGTGATTTATAGACCACACACACACTTAAGCGATTGAACGAGAAAATAACTGTCATATTACTGATAATGAAAGTTATTATTAGTTGCAGCACTAGAATTAAAAAAAAATAACACAGAAAACAAATTTGATGGCAGCTTTTGAAAACAAACCTTTAACACTATAAATTATTGTTCATTATAAACTGTAACTAAGCGCTGTTACCGCACAGCTCCACCCGAGCACTGCTATGACGTCAGTGTGTGAGTTTTGCATTGTGGGTCATGTTGTCACTGCTCTGTTATTTCAGGCTTTAGTGGCTCCACAGTCGGTTTTCCAAGTCAGTGGTTTTACAGCCGGTTCACAGTCACTGAGCTCAATCCTTTGTGAGGGACACTCAACCTTTGTTGCTGGCAGCAACAACAGCTTTTTTTTTTTTTTGTTACCTTTTCGGACCGTCCTCCCCCGCGTGCCGTCCTGCTGCCTCCCCCGCCGCCGCTGCCGCCACCACGACCTCCCCTGCCTCCGCGAGCTCCCCCACGTCCGCGGCCCGGGCGGCCCAGGTCTCCAAAGTTGATCTCCAGCTGGGATGTGATGTCGTTGGCTGGTTTGCGGAAGTGGTGGTCGCTGGACTCATCAGGTGCGCCCTGCAATAAAAACAAAACAAAACATGATGCAACTTTGTTAGGCATTAACTGCACTTTGCACTGAGAGGTTTGTCTTTAAAGGAATGTAAAGGACTGAGTTTTAAAGCGGCTAAAAGCGGCTAAAAAGCTGAGACTCAAGAAAGCCTCAAGAAATTTTACAACCATAAACTAGACACCTGGGTAGATCAGAGGGTGTGTGGCTTTCACTGGTATATTGAAAATAAAACGGTTTCTTAGCAGTTTCCACAACAGAAGTGTTTGCCATCCACTGGCTGAAAATGCAATTCTTCCAGAAATCTCCTCCAGATGCTTTAATTTTTTTAAACCCAATCACAACATGGAGTTTTTCTATGGTGTTCCTTGAGATCTTGGGTGTCTTCATGTGGTATTTTAGAAGGATTTCTAACCAGTTCGAAGGTGGTAAAAAATGAGTACATTTAGCACCTAATCCATGGAACAGATGGTGTCAACCCATAAATTACTGCAGCGATTTGTGAGACATCATATTCTTCCATCATAATCTTCTAAGCCCCTATACACTCCAAAACGTCAGAGTCTGAAAGGGCGCCCGACCGAAACACAATGTTCATCATAGGTTTAAGAATAGAGAAACTTTTCTCAGCTGTTTCTTAGCTGCGTAGCTCCGACACCATCTTTAGAGTTCTCCTTTCCTCCGGGATAAAACTGAATCAGCCATTTTCAGTATCTGAAGGTGAGTCAAAACACTCAGGTGGTTTTAAAGTGTTAACGCTGAATGTTTTAATGGACTGTGTGGATGAGAGAGCGGTGTGTGAGCTGCGGGCACCTTGTTGTAGAGAGCGGCTGGCTCTGCTTCCGTCTCAGCGTCGATCAAAGCACCAACAGGCCTCTGAAAGCAGAAGACATCAGAGGGTTTCTTTATTAACAGCACGTCAGATGAGCTGGCGAGACACACAAGGATGTGTATCTAAGTTTGTGCACACTACACAGAAGTCAGCATGTTGGACAAATTAAAGTTCTATCGAAATGTATCAATTGCAAAAAAAAAAAACAGCGGAGGAAGGTACTCAGTCAGGTTTGTAATTATGTTGAAAAGACGGAAGTTGATTGCACACATGTATGAAAAACAGTGTCCAGAGCAGTCAGTCTCTCCTGTAACACCCAAAAGCTTCTCAGTTCACAGCCTCAAAATACACAATTAAGAAAAAATAAATAAATCTACAACTATTCTGATATGACTGGGTTTCAGAATTTTTGTCAACAAAAAAAGACATATTAAGACCTCACACTGGGCTCATTCGCATCTTTAGGATTTTCTAAAATTTTACAAACAGAACAGTTAATGGAGAAAATAACATATCAATAATAACGACAACAGCAGTTTTATATATATATATCGGAAAAATACTCGCTTTGTTGACCGCCATCAGCTGATAAGCAAATAAGATGACATTCACCTGTGACAATGGCCGATATTTTCCTGTCAATTTTGAGCAGGTGAAAAAGCAGAGCTCAAGACTAATGCTGTTCCACTGTCCCAGGGGAGGAATGGAGATCGCAGTAAACTCACCATCGATGAGTCAGGGGACGCACCCCTTTGTTTCCATGATAATGACATACTGTGAACAACAAATTGGTGATGATAACGGCAGGAGAGCTTGTTAACTTAGCAGCCAGTGGCCAAAAGCACCTGCTGACAGAGGCTGCACTGAGTTACATTATGATGCCTTCAAGCTCTACTTGGTAAAAGTTGAGTTGATGTTTTCATAGCAATATAAAATAGATATGAGAGGAAATTATGATATTTTATATAAATATATATATATATATATATATATATATTATTAAGTATAATCTTTAAAAAAAAACATTTTTTTATAGCAAAGGTTGTTTTAAAGACTGAATTAGTTAGTGCTCAACGTAGGGTTGTAACAATCGAAGAACAAAAATGTGAAATTATCAGTTATCATATCAGTTATCAGCCTGAGAAGCAGGCCATTATTGGTTATTGGTTGAAAAAATCCGTATCGTGCATCGCTAATTTAAAACAAACAGTATTTTATTTTGGAGTAGACATCTTTGTGTCCCTCCTGGTAGGTGTTCTTCTTTGGTGCAGATACTAAGTAAATCGTATACTGCCCCCGTCAGTTAGGGCCTGCCAATGGCAATATCGTACATCTGGTACCTATGGTACCATAGAAAAACGGGTTCTGTCGTATTTTTAGCGCGTTAGCATCGACTTGGTACCAAAGTATCAGTTCTCATGACATCCCTCGCACAAATTTGGTGCAATGAAGGGCTGAATGATTTTAAGAAATGTGTTTTTTTTATAATGAGGATGTCCCTGACACAAAAGAGGGAATAAATAAACAACACCTGAATTCGCCCTGAATTTCAGAACTGGTACATCCCTAAAAAATGTGTGCTGGAGTTGAAACTAGAGTCTGTATCGAGCTGGTTTAGGCAGCTGCAGGGGAGAAAAGGTTTCTGCTCTCTGCAATATCATAAATCACCTCACTCACATCTTCACTCTTGGACTTGTGCAACACGTAGCCTTTCTTCCACTGGCTGTCGGCTCCCTCGTTGGGCTTACGGATGTTGAACTCCACCTTGGTACGCTCCTTGTCCTGCATGGCCTTCCACTCGTCCAGGGTCATCTCTTTGGGGCCCTCGTTTTTGACTTCTTCAACCTCGTTCTCCCTGGAAAGCCAGCACACAACAACAACAATGTAGGACCTAAAACCTCAAACTGCCAATCCTCTTAGCTCTATACATGCTCTCTAATCCTGAGGCCAAAAGGTCAGAGACAACGTTGATCCCATTTACGTTAAAGCTTTGTGATGAAAATGCACATGCGGAGATACTGTTTGTTAGGGCTGGACGACGAAACAATCCGGATGTAGGAACGCTATAACATTTATGTCGATAAAGATGATAAACGCTGGACGTTTTTACTCGAACTGGATAGATCTGACAGCCCAACACGCAACAACAGTTTGCTGCCTCTCTTCTGTGTCGCTGCCTGTTTGCAGAAGAGTGAGAAAGAGCCCCAAACACACAGAGTGCAGCGTAACGTCAGAACAGCCCACAGCAGAGGAAGGAAACAGACGTTATATTTCAGTTAAAAATGCTCATTATCCGTAAGTGCAAGAAAAGGGAGACCGTGTTATCAATTTATCAAGCACCTGATAAACAAACAGGAGGCACAAATTTGCAGAAATCTGGTGTCCTCAGCTACTCTGCCTGCAGTCATTTGCTGCGTTCTCTTGATTTACCCGTTTTTGTTTGTTTTTGTACTCGGCCGTAAGAGCTCATTATGTTAAAGTGCTGAAAGTAAACTAACGTTATCTTCCAAAGTTGAAGAAAGTGTTGTCAGAAAGGTAACGCATCGTCAATTACATGCAAGTGGTTTTGATATCTCAAAAGCTGCGAAGCACAGATTGAGACAGTTTGCTAAATATGCCGTCAGTCGGTGCCAACCAGGACGGGAAACACAACAAATCTCTCTAATCATCTGCAAAGTTCCCATACTGGCAACCACATCATTACTCTAAAACATTACAAGGCAAGATACCTTGTATTGTAGTTTCCAAAGTTAAACGTTGACATTAAGATGTTATTCAATACATTATTACAGCAGTATATATATAGATACATATATTTCAACCCAGCCATTTTTGCACATTATGTTTGTTATTCTTTTTTGTATGTTTATAAGCCATATCTAAAATTAATAAGGTTGCTTTGGGTTTTTTTTTTTTTTTTTCAACCTTGAGGGGTCCAGATTTTCCAATGTTTGGGTCAAAGTAACTAATGAGAAAAACAATTTTTGAAACTGGACAAGCACTGCAAAACAGGCAGCAGCAAAGCAGGGAACCACTCGGAGCAATTGCACACACTCAATTTACATCCACTCAAGGTGCTCGTTTTTGCTACCGACAGGCTCAGATTAATTAATAAAGCATCTGACAACATTATGGAAAAGATCCTGAAAGAAACAGACCTTTTTAGTTAAAGACAGATGCTTTTTGTTTAGCCATAAACAGCTTTGAAACTGCCAAACCCTCCAGATTTCATTTAAATAAACAGCATCATTTTATCATTGTAAAACACGACATTCAAAGTCAACAGACACAAAATAAAATGGAACAAACCTGGTTGAAATAAACCTTTGATTCGCCCAGTTAGATGGGAAAATATGCTGATCTATACGCACTAAAAGTACTGTTTATTTAAATGGAGTCTGGTGGGTTTAGCAATGGCGATTTGGGGCTGTTTGTGGTAAAACAAATTGATCTTACTCTTTGACAAAAAGGGACATCTCAGTAGAGATCCTCCAGTCACTCACACCTGTCAGAGGCAAAAACAAACATTTTGAATGGCTGTACGCTGACAGCGCTCAGGGATTACACTGCAGCCTGTTCACGGTGTGTCTGCAGCACGAGCTCTCACTCGATACTGGACTACTTCCAAAATGTGTTGTTTCATCAATCATTTGCACACAAAAGCCTCAAAAAATATAGTCCAGGTTGGAAAATACTTAAGTTACCAGTTAACCTATGAACTATAACTATTTTATTTATTTATTTTTTCTCCATATCATTTAGCCCTACTGTTTGTGACATGGAGCATCTTCCAGAATCCAGAAAGGAAAACACCACAGTGTGACGACATAAAACTCTGTAGCTACAAACAACTTTTTTCTGATGAGATCCATAAACTGAACATCCCAGTTTCACCTGAAAACTGAATATCTGACAGGAAGTGGATACTCACTTGTTCTCAGAGCCGGCGGGTGCATTTTCCTCTCCCTCTGGGGACGTCTCTGGAGCAGCAGTCTGTTCAGCCTCACTGAGACAAAGAAACACAGCCACTTTGTCAATACTGACATATCGCCTCCAGCTGAAACGTTATCTCTTAAAATACCTTTCCTAACTAACTCACAAGTGCACACATACCGGTACACTGTATACTCAAATTTTTGTCGTGTTACGACACCAGATATTGAGTTGTCGATAACAATACAAATGAAATTCCACGATTCGTGTCATCCACTTTGATACCTCTGCAAAACAAAACAATAAACCCTACGTACTTAAACATTCACTCCTTTAAAACTTACATTTTATCATTAATATGTGACCATCTGCCTCAAAGCAAAGTTATAGACTGTGTGGGTTCATGATTCATTATTTTATCGCCAACAGTATATTTACATATTTTTCCTTCATTTTATGTTGTTTTTCAGCACTTAATGTGACGGTTGCTCTTTGTGGTAGGCTTTTGTCCCTCCCTTCCTTGACTGTGATAGGACGGCGTGGTAAAAAGTGACAGTGAGGAGCACTTTACCCAAACAATTTTCAGCTCTAGGCGACCAGAAAAAAAACGCCACACACGCAGCGCTCAGCAGATCAACCCGCTGCTGTCGTCCGTAGCAGAGCGTCGGAGTGTGGCGCTGTCGCAAAGAACTAAAACAAGATGCTGGCCTCAGAAAAACACTTTTCAACGAGTCGAGGTCGACCTGTCGCTGCAGCTGCACACGTTGCAGTCTTCCACGTGTTGTTTTTCAATGCTACTAGGCATTTTTCATTCTTCCTTTGGCATTTAACAGTAAACCACAACACTTGCTGGTGTACAGGCTGCCTGTCAGGTCCTGTCAATTGCACCCACGGTACCAAAGGTCTACAGTGAACGTCCTGTTGTCAGAATTTTGGCATCGACTTAGTACCGCAGTATAGTTTTTTTAACACACAAAAAAAGACTAATTTTCAAACATTTCAGAATGACGACACCTGTGTTTTTCTCTTTCTTTCTCTCCTGCAAAACGTTGCATTAAAAACTAGTGCCCTTGTTTATTTTAACACAAAAATAGAGCCACTTTATATAGATCGCACGCAGTGAGCAACGTCTGTTGAAATATCAGATGTGCATCGTTATCCTGCAGACAGGAACGCTCAGATAAACAGGCCATGTGTCTGTTCTGGAAAACTCACCTCACTTCATCCTTCACGGTGCCCCAGTTGTGCGAGCCGCTGCCACTGCGCTTCTCCTCACTTTTCTGATTGCTGGAGCAAATAAAGAGGAACACACACACACACACACACACACACACACACACACACACACACAGTGATGTGTACAGTCTAAAAATACATACAGCCCACAATGAAGAGTAACTCTAAAAACAACAACAACCTTTGACCTTAAGTCTGTAGTCACAAGGAGCTTCACTGAGATTAAGAAACGTGTTTGGGTCGCACTCTTATTCAGTGAGCCGAATAAAAGAATAACTGCCAACAGATGAGGTCAGTTAGGCTTCAGTTTTGGGCAGACATAGTTCCTTTTGTTTCAGCAATGGGATGCTTTGCCACGTAGTCATTTCCATTTCTATTTTGGCTGCTCTGATAAGGTCGCAGTTGAGAACTGACTCACGATTTGTCATTGCCGCTGTGTCTGTCGAAGTCTCGTTTTCCACGGGAGTCAAAGCCTTCTCCTCTGCCCATGCCCCGTCCTCTTCCACCACGCCCACCCCGGCCGCCACCACGCCCTCTCGGGGGCCTGTCTCCAGAAGGCCTGAATTTTTGAGAGAGAAAAAAAGTGGAAACGTGACCTGACGAGAAAGGATGCAGCCATTTATCGTCCAAACATCGCTATCACCCAATATTTACCTTGTGATGACAGGGTTTCAGCAATGTACCAGTTTCAAGGTATACTGAGGCATGGAAACCGGCAGTTATCATATCATGCTCATTTGCTTATCAAGGATATGGAAAATATTCAACCGGATGGAGAATGTTACTTTTATTTTAGTTATTTTCCAAGGGAGACTTTTTACACAAACTCTAATAAAAAAGGTTTGAAGTTTTGATTACAGTAATAAAATGTTTGTTTATCTAAAATAAGTCCTTATGGTTTTATTTAAGGGTCATTGTGGCCGAGCATAATAATAATTCTGTAATCTGAGACGGTCATTGTACTGTTAAAATCTCATACAGCCGCAACACTAATTGATGAACTTTGACCTTTCGACAAACCAGACGGCTGATGATTTTCTGTTGTATCGCGTTTTCAGGCTACAGAGCAGGGCTCAGACTAACAGACCAACGGAGATCTTCCCTCAGACGTCTTTGAGACAAAAGGTTGCAGTAAACTCACGATCAATACGTCCGGAGGGGCGGCACACCGTGTTTTCTCTGTGATACCGCTACATCGTGACCAACGAATGTGTGTTGAAATCAGCAGAAGAAGAGCTGGTTACCATCAGCTGCTATCAGACGCTGGCTGGAACTAACAGAGGCTGCACGGAGTCACATTATCACACGTTCAAGCTCTGTTTAGTAAAAACGAGAACTGCCTGAAGATAAATTACAACATGTTTCAAAATGTGTTTGAATCTAATCTTTTAAAATGATGTTTTTGGCGAGAAACTTCCAGTTGTTCAGAGGAGAAAATGTGTCAATGTTTTTATTGCAATATAAAACAGACATTAAAGATTAAGAAATATTATCTATAAAGAAAAAGGCTTTTAAGGCAGTTTTGCATGTCAAAGAGAGTGATGTTGACGCATGTGTCCTAAATTTATATGACTGAATTTGGGCTCATTCACAGGTAGTGCAACAAAAGGCTTAATAACTTCATTTTTCACAATGAAGATTTCTTTTGTTTTCCTGGCACAAAAGGAGGAACAAATAACAAGAAAAACAAAAACCAAAAAAAAGGTGAAATCATTTGTATTGTCCCAGGATCGGTGCATCACTACTTATCAGGGGTGAACAGCAATTTACAAGTGTGTGTGAGACACACACACACGCATATCTGCTGTTAATGTCAGTACAAACCTACAGAGAGAAATGCATTGACGGCTGTGCGGTGATGTCGAGGTTAAGTGAGCTAAGCTATTACACCAAACACTAAATCTTTCATAGATACATCCCCGCAGACAGCAGACAGCCTTGATCTTATCAGCACGTTTAAATACGCTCTCCGTCAGTCATCACAGCGACTCACTTGTCTGCAGAGAACTCTCCACCTCCCTCAGGCTTGTCTTCAGCCGGCTTCTCGAAACGGCGCTCGCGGGGAGGTCTCCGGTCAGGCCTCTTGTCTCCAGGTCGCCCCTCACCCTGCCCACCCTGATGCTGGGAACCAGGCTGGCCTTGCTGGTCCGGTCTTCGGCCCACTCGCCTGATGCCTGACAGTCACAGGACAACACAAACTGAGTTAATTCTTTGTTTTAGTCAGTAGTGGATGAAGTATCTGAAAGTATGCGTACATTTCTCTTACCAGAAAATGACTTTTGTAGAAGTTGAAGTCACCTATTAGAATATTATTTGAGTAAAAGTCTTAAAGAATTTGATATTCACTGCATTTAAGTATCAAAACTGATTTTTTTTTTTCATTAAATGTACTTACGAATGGAAAGTAAAAGTACAGGTACATGCTGTTAATAAAAAAAAGCCAGCGGTCAGACTTTTTAGAATAATGAAGTTTATTTTTCCATATCATGTACACCATCTAAAAAAACTGAGCTTACATTACACTTGAAGAAAAACTGTATTTTTTTCACAATCCAAAGGATTCAAACAACTTTTTTTAAAATTCCTTCTCTCCCACTCCTTCATTCATCCGTCCGTACTTTCCTCCTGTCCTTGCCTATTTTGTAGGACGCAACTAAAGAGTTGGTACGCCCCCCCCAAAAAAAATACTCAAGTAATGTATTTTTTTGGTACATTACACCACTGGTTTTAATCATGTGTGCACTTGTTTTTTTTAGGGTTCCTACAGCTTAAGGCAAATTAAATTGAAAACTTGTTAAGACTTCTTAAATGCCACTCGGGATGACATTTAAGACCAATTTTACATCAAACAAAATTGAAAATAAATAAATAAACATGGCCAAAATTTTGTTTACATAAACTTGAAAGCAATTTTGACCAAACATTTATTGTCACATAAAACATTACATTTTTGGTCCAGTGAAAAACTGGTTAGAAGTGGGAAATACCTGGCATTTATTGGTGACTTTTATTACCAATTTTGTGTGTCTCACTCTGTACGTGGGATTATACCACTGCTTTAAAGCCTTAATGAACATTTTAAGGAGAGGGATTTATTAATTATTTAAAAAAATACATGTGACCAATTATTCTGAGATTATACAATGCAACATCAAAAAAATAAAAGCAATTCACAAATTCCCACTTCCCATCTCTTTGCATTTTGTAGACTTTTGAAAGACTAACTTTAGACGTTTTAATACCAATTAAGGCTTTACCTTTAGATTCACAAATTCAATGCCTTTCAAGACTTTTTAAGGATCCGCGTGAACACTGCATTTCCAGTGCAAACTGTCATGCAAAGCTCCTGGTGCGACTCCTGTCAGCAGCTTTGACAAGTTTCACTGCACAATATTAACACCACCGGCTAACGGCGGGCCCCTTCCTCAGCAGCTCGGTGCTGCTGTTTGTGAACTCAAATTGAAAAAACTGACGGAAGAAAAAAAAAACAAAAAAAAAAAAACTCAAGGGAGCCATAAGGAGTCCAAACAAAGAGCCGTCTGTCCGGTTTCCAGCACGCAGGTGAATAATTTGCGCATTCGCTTTGCAAAGCTGCTAACGGAGCTGCGCAGCCAGTGCACGAAGCATCCTCCAGCAGACAGCAGACAGCAGCGCTACACCTTCCTGCAGGATGCTGCCCGACGGTCACCGTGTCTGCGACACGAGCTCAGCAGCGCACGGGGCTTCACAGGTGGGCTTCACCTGAGCTCCTTTACACTCTCACACATCTCTGGCTAACCTCTGAGTGTCAGGTTGACCTCACGCTGTGTTTGACTCACACCAGCATCAGCTAACGCTGCTAACGGGAGACGCACATGACAGTTCAGGCTAAAAAGATGAAAATAAACATGCAATGCACACCAGCACGAGCTCGTGTGATTGTTTTTAAATGTACCTTCTTTCTTCAGTGGGACCGGAGCCTGGGACTCCTCTTTCTTGTCCAGCAGCGGGTTCTTTCTGTCCTTCTGTGACTCCTTCTTCGGCTGCTTGGCGGCTTGAGCCGCGGTCTTGGTGGAGCCAGCGGCGGCCCCCTCCTTCTTCTTGTTTTCAGCAGCTTTCAGGATCTCGAACGGGTCGGACTCATCGTCCAATAACTGGTCGAACCGGTTGGTTACGACGCAGCCGAAGCCGTCTTGCAGGTGTCCGGGCATGATGGCGCCCCTTCAGCGGGATTCACCTCCGATTCTACGAGGCTTGATGCGAACAAATCGCTGGATGCTGCCACAAGATGGCTGGGAGAGCTGCCCCTTCTCTTCCGGTGCGAGCACCATCCGGGACATCGTGCCGCGTGCACCAATCTGAACACACGGCGGCTGCAATGTTTTTATTTACATTATGTAACGACGCGCTTTCATGTTCGCGCAGAATAATCCGCGGTTTCATTTCTGAGAGGAGTCACATGCAAGGGGAGCTTTCTGTAGTCTCATGTTAGGCTAAAACCAGCTTCTGCTTCGTGAAGAGTACATGACAAACACAGTAACGCGAGAAAGTTATTAATGCATGTTAGGCTATTAACCCTTTGAAACCTGATCAAACTGCCTCAAATTCTTTCATAAACAAGGGGTAAAAAAAAAAAAAAAAACAGGCTATGAGCAACTTTGCAAGAAATGTTTCACAAATTGTAAAAATAGTAGATTTAGAAAAAGGTAGAGAAAATTATTATGACTATATTTACATTTACTATAATTACACATTTTAAATTATGTCACAATCATAATTTTTAAACATTTTTTTCGGGGTCATATCCTTTTTTGTTTGTTTTTTTTAAAACTTAATTTGTTGTTTTCTTGTTGCTAATTTTCAGTTAATTTTCTTGTGCCTTTCTGAATGGCAAGTTTTCCTCAGCAATTTTTTGGGGTTGTGCAGTGTATAGGGCACAGGAAACTGCTCAAATAAAACATAAAAAAAGAAAGAAATTAAGTCAATTTGCTCAGATTTCCATGGCTCACATAAACATCCCATGGTTTCCCTAAGAAGAAAAGTGAATATTGACACTTATAATATATATATATAGATATATATATGTATAAAAATATAAAACAATATACCAACACCTATATTAGTAAACATTACCCGAGTAAGCTTGCATGAAAACTAATATTGTTGCACTTTAAAACTCAGTAGCTCATTGGAAGGTGGAATGTGACTAAGTACATTTGCTCAAGTACTGTACATAAGTACAAATATGAGGTAGTTGTACTTTACTTGAGCATTTTACATGCCATTTTTACTTTGCCTCCACTTCTTTTCAGAGGCAAAAATTGTACATTTGAAAGGATGAAAGGATTTGTTATGAATCAAATTACCAAACATTTTATACAAGTACCGTGGAAACAAGAAGTGGGATAATCAATTAGCCAGTTGATAGAAAATTAATGGTCAACTATTTTGATAAACATTAGTCTTTTTCTAAATAATATTTAGTTTTTTTGTTGTTTTTTTTTAAAATCTGCATTGGGTACTTTTTCTTTAAATACTTTAAATACATTTTTTCTGATTATACTTACATACTGTCTCTTAAGTGACATTTTCAATGCAGGACTTTGACTATTAACAGAGTATTTTCACAGTGTGGTATTTGTGCTTTTACTTAAGTTCAGGATCTGCATACATCTTCCACCGCTGCTTGTCTTTGCAGCTGTGTCCGTGCTGATACTACAGACAGGCATATCATGAGATTAAGTGGGATTTGTCAGTTTATAAAAAGCAGCAAATGCTGAGTTGAGGACCAGCAGGAGCCGGCTGAGGAACAGCTGCTGGTGACATATCTGACAAGTCCTCTCTCTGTACGTGTTTCCATGTAACTCGAAGCTTGTCTTCTGAGTCATGGATGAAATTGATTTCAAAACAGATTCAGGCTGAGGGCACGCGTGGATGACCATAACTCATTTTCACTACAGTGCTTCAGAGATCGTCACTGCACTAGGGATCAAAAGTTGCAATGAAAGCATTAACTTAAAAATGTACCAAACTTGGAATATTTCCAAGTATTCCAATATTTCTCATTAAAATTTAGTTATTTGGTTGTCTTTTTCTGAAATTTCTTTAAAAAAAAAATAGGAATCTGATGCATATATTTAGATATATTTAAGTATATTTTCTCTCTTAGAATTTAATTTGTTTCGAATAAAATTTTTTGTAGCAGAATCTTTTCAAAATAAAATATAATGGAAACAGGAGAATAATAAAAGCAAAGGGAATAGATTTCACTTCAAATTGGGGGGGGGGGGGGGGGGGGGGGGGGGTAAAAAATACCAAACACCTAATTTCCTTTTTTTTGGGGGGGGGGGGGGGGGGTATGAATAAATGTAAAGAGTGTATGGAGTAAAGCTAAAACAAGTGCCTAATAGAATAAAATAAAAGTGTAATAAAATTAGGATACATTTAGTGAAACAAGTACACTTGAATAGACTAGAAAAGTTACATCAGCACAGTATGGAAAAGATAAATGATACAGCACATATTTAAAAAAGTATATTTCTCTATTTCTCAATAGAAACATTTCTTTTTCTAGGATTTATATAATTAAAAAAATCTTTTTAATGTTTCTTATTTTCCAGATTAGAAAATGCAGGAGTCAGCCTCAAACAAAGGGGGCAAAAAGCTAATATGCTGTAAACCCGTGAAGCAGCAGTGCATGTCTGTCAGGAACAGCTGAGGCCACATAAGTCATGCAATAAGCAGTTTAGCTAGAAAAGCCCTTTACTACCCAAAAACAGTTCAATCCAAATTCCAGTGGGAGAATATCAGTAAAGCAAAGCTTTTGCATAAGAAGCGGTGAGAGGATGTGCTCTATTACATGACGCCGCTTCAGACATTTGTTTGGTCTATGGCAGACCGCAGCAGGAAACATTCCTCTCAACTAACTGTGCATCGTTATTTATTATTTGTGGTAAAAGAAGCCACTGGTGACAGCTGATGGTGGTGCTGGTAGTGAGTCAGTGGCCTCAGTAAACCATAGAAACAGCTAATTAAAGTTTGTAAGGAAAGACGCCTGTTGAAGAGGAAACCTGATACAGATATCAGGTGAAGGCGGTGGTATCTACATTACGACAAGAGCAAAAGATGAGACTCCTACTGGTTATTGAGCTCACGTGAATTTGACACAGCTTAAAAAAAGACACAATTCAATGATAACATAAGCAAAATTTAAAAGAATAAGGGCACTTTTATTGTTCGTCATAACCAATTATACACGGTCCATTTCGTAGGAGCAAATCCATCTTCACAAAAGACTTCTGACTTCTACTCCACCTCACTGAGGTACTGTCTGTGAGCTGCCGTTTCAGCATTTCTCTCACTCAGTTTCCTTCTGACTACCTTCTCAAGTTCAAGAAGTTCTGTATAGAAGACCTCAGACGTTCCTTCATCGATGTCCATCTTTAACAAGAACAAAAAAAAAAACAGCAGAAAATCGCAATTTATTACATGCATATGAAACAGATCACATTTTTCAGTTCAAAGGTTTTCTGTGTGGCATTCAGAGCATTTATACAGCTGCAAAGTACTGTTTGTGTGTAGATATAGTGCGGTAATGGTGTCATGTACTGCGTGCATGTTAGTGCATTGCTCACACAGAGCGGACTTGAGCAGTATAATGTCTGTGAACGCAGCGGTCTCTGGTTACTCACCTGTCGAGGCTGAGTGTAGTTTCGTCCGAGTCCTGATGTTAAACTGTGATACTTTGCTCTTGGATCAAGAGACTCGGGCTTTTGAAGAAACAACCAGTGCTGTGAAAAGCCAGAGCAGCAGTTTGTGTTTTTCGTGTATTCATTGAAAAGCTGTGATGTTCATATGGACAGGTCGACAACATACCAGCGCCTCTGCTCCGTTGTATGGCGTGAGTGTGAATGTGTTGGTGAAGATCCTAATCTGTTCAAGCACAAAAAGGATCAATAACATGAGTTCATACGCAGCTCCAATCATGTTTAACAGAGATCAGCAGAATAAAAAATATCATCACTCACCAGCCACATGATGGGCATGATGAGGGTCCAGAAGAAGGAGGGGAGGATACCATACGTCAGATTAGTCATCACCAGTCCTGGACATATTACAGAGGAGAACAGCCCCTGTTACAAAGACAAGAAAACGCATGATTTCACAGAACAGGCGGATCTTTTTAAGGGACAAAAATAAAAAAGTGCTGTTTATCAGTCCTGATTGTTTAGGTGTGAGTTGCAGAGTGTTGGAGATACCAGCTGTAGAGATGTCTGACTTCTCTCCAATGCAATAAAACTAGATGGCACTCAGCTTGTGGTGATCGAAGCGCCAAAAAAAGTACACGTGAACTACTCAACAGCAATGCTTTTTTCCAGAAATGATGACCCGGTTACTCAAGATAATGCACAGACCTTGTTGTGAGCGGTTTCATATAGGAACTATTTTCTTTCTACTGAATTACACCCGCCAATCGGCCACAGCACAGACAGAAACATGCATCCACTGCCCGCTCACCGAGCACCACTAAGCTTTGCTCACATTACCGCTCAGCCGAGGAGGACGCCATTAATCTTTACACCTCGCACTGTAACAAGCCTCTTGTCCATGAGAAGATTCTTCCTCCTGCGTAGTGATATGGTTGATGGGTGTAGTTTGGTAGAAAGAAAATAGTTCAATGTTTCCCACAGAATTAGACTCTATGTGTGGCGGTAGCTAACATGGGAAAGCTTCTTTTTTTTTTGTTTTTTTTTGTTCTCGTGTGAGTGTGTCCCTTTTGTTGGCATTCTGTGTCCCTTCTCTTAATTCAGACCTTTTTTCATTCCATGAATGAAGCACCGACTAAACTCGTCATGAGCTCTTATTTCACTCAGCAGCAGTTTAAAGAGTTTGAGTCGCGGCCTGGATAAATAATCTGTCGATCTGTTCTGATCAGATCAATGGATGAGAGGAGCAGCTGCTGAAGACTTTTAAACACCACACAATGAACAGTTAAGTTTCACTTTAACTGCGCCTGGCGTTCTGCTGCTCCATCTGTGACCACAGTTCAAATATAGAATAATACATGGCGGCACATGCTTTAATTGTGGCGGGCCGCCTCAATGAAATGATTGTGTGGAAAACCCTGTAGTTCCTACATGAAACTGCTCACAACAAGGTCTGTGGGTTATTTTGAGGAACCAGGTCATGATTTCTAAAAGAGATGTTGCTGTTCAGTTTTTTAATGTTTTTTTTTTTTTTTGCCATTTTGCGCACCACAAGCCGATCTGTGAGTGGCCGTTAGTAGTCACTCCTGTATCAGTTATCTGCAGATTGTGTAATAGACAAACCAGTTTGTTCTTGTGTCTGTTGAGAGCCAGACTGAGCATGTCCGATGCATACTTGGAGGAGCTGTAGGGCTCCGTCCCATTTCTGTGCTGCATGTCCTCGATGCTGAAGGCAGAGCGGCGGGCGTTACTGGAGGAGGTCCACACTATCCTGGACGTGTGGCCTTCTGAACACAGAAGAGGCTCCAGCTCCCTGATCTAGACCCACAGAGACCACAGAGACCAGAGACATCAAGTGCATGACTTTATATCAGTTTGTCAATTAATCAGTTCACTGCCTTAGCCAACAGACAACATAACATATACTACACCACAATTTTTCTTTGTTTCACAGTACAACATTAAGAAATCTTTCAACATGCACAGTCATACGCTTCAAATCAATCTATCTGCAATATCAAACTATATGCATTTACTTCTACAGTAAACAACATGTGGGCTTGGAAGGCAAAGTAATAAAACATTTTGCAAAAATAAACTAAAAAGGCACTTCAAAATAAAAGCTCTGTGCTGGGAATTCAGTGTTCTTCAAAATAAAGTGTTTTTTTCTTTTTTTTACAATCTTGACATGCTCAGGATTCACTTGTGGTCCATTCAGAATGGACCCACGACCCATTTTCGAGCATGACCCACTAGTTGCAACAACATATAATACTGAGAACTATTTACAGTATATGCTATGTCAAACTACGGGATTTGTGATCATCTTTTATGTTTCATGTCTGTGTGCAGTCTGTGTGTACCAGGAGAAAATGACCGAAGAGGTTGGTGGCAAAAACTTCCTGCAGGCCGTCTGAGTTGAGGCGGTCCTGTTGAGTCAAGAGACCCTCTGCTGTTGCAAACATGTTGATGACATTCCTGCAGTGAGAGGGTACGCCATTACAGAACAGCACAAACCATCGACAGGGTGCACTGGTATACAGCCATCCAGCTTAAAACAAAAGTGGGTCAGGGCCGCTTCCCTACTGGAGCTCTGATTGCCCCCCCTGAACACCAACTGGACCTGACCTGACCCACCGAGCCAGGCTGGACTGGGCCGGGCTGTAATCTGTCATTATTGCCCCAAGGCTGAAATTGGGCAAGGCTCTAACCAATTTATGTGGGAGACCAACCCAGTGTGTTTTATTTTTTGTGTTTAATTGGCTACAACAGAGCTGAGTCTTTCCACCAAAAACTCTCAGTATAATACCCTCAGAATCCATCAAACCTCTAAAGACTTGTACCTAAACCCTCGATCTGTTTAGTGTTTGAAGTGTTAAGAGAAATGTCTGCGCCTGGCTGATCATCTACGAAATGGAGCTGTACGCTGACATTTTCAGAGCAGAAAAAGAACAGACTGGAGTGTTTAGAGTGTTTGTCACAATCGATGGGATATTTTAAAATAACTATTTGTGCATTCAGTCCTTGTAAAGCATGAGGGACAGTAATCTCTTGACCAATCAGCAGACTGCAGTGTTTCTAGCTCCACCTTTTAATAATGGATCAGTGTGCTAGGTTCTTTAACACTGGCGTGACGAGAAAAGGAATAGAAAGGAGCCGTTGTATCGGTACCGTCCACAACTTTTGACAAGGGAAACATAAAAATATCCGGCAAAATGTGTAATGAACTGAACTGAACTGAACCAGACTGCTGGGTGGAAATGAGGCTTAGGTGTCACGTGTGTGTCATCACAGATAGATTCACAATGGGAAAATAAAACAAAGCAAAGCAGAGCAAGTTTGAAACTGGCTTTGGGATTTTACCTGGAGAACAGACCCTTGAAAAAAGCTTTGACATCCACTTGTGGATTCGGCATAATTCCCGCATTTAGATACAGAAAGTCAATTCTGTTGTACCTGTGGAAAAACACAAATATTCATTGCTCAGCTGAGGACAGGTATATCAACAGAGTCATGATGACATCATGGTAATTTGGTATCAGTACCTGGCCTTGAGCTCCTGAGCAGCGGTGAGCACTGACTGCACAGAGCCCACATCCAGGTGCAGTAAATCCACACGGGCGTTTGTGTGAGAGGTCAGGAGGGCGGAGCGGGCAGCCTCAGCCCGCTGCATGTTTCTGCAGGCCAGACACAGCCGAAGCCGGCTGTCCTCAGTCAGCAGCCTTTCACACAGAGCCAGGCCGATGCCGCTGCAGAAAGTGACAGGCGGCAGACAAACACAAGCATGACCACAAACTTCTCTAAGAAACTGTGAGCACACCAATTTACAGAGTAAACATTCAGGTTTTTCTTAGAGTAACAATAGGAGATTAAATAAAAAGGCAGATCAAAAAACCTTTTTTGCAGTCTAACAAAGAATATTTTTTTACTATACACATGGATAATAACCTATATTACTCCCTAATCACATAATTGTGAATGAACTATTCCAGAGAGTGCATTAATAGCTGACTAAAACTCCTTTCAACACTATGTTTTTGACATTTCTGGAATGTAAATTCTTGTTACTTATACACATACATATTTTGGTTTTTTTTTTATTTCACCGTGTTATTTATATTTGTGTATACACCTGATGCACATACAAAAACACAATGGATGACAGACTCCTCAGCTGGTAAACATTATTACAGTCTGATTATCGCAGATTTTGAAGCAGTTAATCTCTCAGCAGGGATGCTCTCCTCACCGACGCGCCAATGTTTCCGCGCCAAATTAACACATATTCATTCGCATTTTTCTTTAATGTTTATCACATCGTAAGAGATTTGTAACAACGTGACACACAACGGGAGTGTCTGTCCATCGTTTTAACGCAGTTTTAATTGACCCACCTGTTCGCGCCGGTCACGAGGACAACTCTCTCCATGTCTCACCGGAGCCTTTAACGTCTGCAGCTGAAAACGGGACCCGAATAAAGTGTAAACCCGGTTATGAAAGCTCTCTACCCGGTGCAGCCCATCGTCCGACCCCGCTGACAAACACCAGCCTATGTGCACGAGCAGATACGTGGTGTGATTGGATGTCAACAAACAGCTGGCCAATCAGCTTCTTCTACAGAGAGCGAAGAGGCTCAAAAAGGTAAAAGAGCGCAACGATTGAAAGTGTCACTCGGGAAATATCAGCAGTTTGTATAATAAACATGTGGAGGACGGAAAATGGCGTAATATAAACAAACAAACAAACAAATAAATATGTATATGAATACACGCATACATAATTAGTAAAATAAATATGGAAATAAATAAATAAACCCATAAATAGAGAAATGACTTCAGATGTTAGGACCTCATACCTTGTAAACATACAGCTACAATAATGCAAAAAATCTATATATGTAGTTGTAGAGATGAATCCACGAAATCGATTTAATTATGTCGTGTTTAATTATTTACTTTTATTTATTTATTTTCACATTTATGACAACAAATGTTTTGTTTTGCACTGTAAGACTCGTACTTTTTATATTTTATATTTTATATGTGTATCTTCTATTTTATCTGTTTTCTTTTTCTATATTTATGTTGCACCAACCCACCAGAACAAATTCCTCGTATTGTGTTAACTATACCTGGCAATAAATCTTTTCTGATTCTGATTCTGATTCTGATGTTTTTACTTTGCTTTTTTATTTATTTCTATATTTATTTCCGCATGTTTTAGCAATGCAAAAAAGTGTTACAAGTAAAAGACCTGCATTCAAAATGTTGATCAAATTGCACTGCGAAAATGCTCATGATGGGCTATTTAGGCAATATATATATATGTAGTCAAGTTTTGACTAGATAGATAGTAGCACAAAACCAATTATACCTATATTTATTAATGCATTTACATTAAACAATATTTTAATTAAATTGATGTTGAACAGGTTTTTGATATTTTATGTGGAACTAAGTTATTGTTATTATTATTATTATTTTTTGTTATTATGGAGAAAAAATGGACAGAGATCATGTCTTTATTTTACACAGATGAATAGTTGTTTCCCTTCACTCATTTGCATACATGGATATAAAACGCATAGGCTATGAAATGAGAAGATTTAAGCATGAAATGAAACCTGAAACACTAAAAAGACAAATCAGAAAGCCACCAGGACATCAGGACTGATGATTGAATCAACGAAGTTTACCAAAGAGGAAAGTTGAATCAAGATACTTATCTTTTTTCCGTTTCCGCCATCGCTGACAACACTTTTGCGCATGTGCAGTAAAACTCGCACACTTCCGTTTCGAGTTTATCGATACTCACATACGTAAACAATGGCAGAGCTGCACAGGCGGCGACCTGAGCCTGAGGGGGGAAAGTTATCACCTGAAGGAGCGTCCTCCAAAACCAGGACACCCGGTGACAGCTCCGCGGTGTATGTGAAACTGTTAGCGGCGGGATTTTACGGAGTCAGTTCATTCCTCATCGTTGTTGTCAACAAAAGCGTCCTCACCGGCTACAGGTAAAGGTGCAAAGTGCAACAGTTACAGGAAGCTGCGTTTCGGACATTTGACCACCTGAATGTGACAGCAGGGGGGACAGACTTTAATAACATCAGGAGGGAGACATGGCAGAGGGGATATGAAGTACAGAGGAGACACACTGGGCAGTTTTAGACTCTCTTCATCCTGAAAATGTCTTCTCAATCTGTTTTGGGCAAAGAGTTTAGAAATGTAGAAATACTGAAGCCACAGCACACCCCTCTCATCGAAAAGGTTTGATGAGCCACCAACCAAACTTTTTTAGCAGTATCTTATGTAGAGAATAATATAAGAGTTTAATTTCTAGGTAGTTACTCCTTTTTTAATATTACGTTCTGCAGATGTTATCTCTGTGCAGCAAAGGGTAAATAAAATGTCATAACATAACATACTCTGTTAAAGTGAAAATCTTACGTTAGAAGTTTTATGAGGCAAAAGTAAAAACAAAAAGCATAGTAGAAATATAACATAATGGGAAAATAATAAAGGGTCCTGTGTTCCCAAGCTTTGTATAGCACATAACCTGAACCTGGAAAAGTGGTTCCTCCTGTGGTTTTGAGTAATTTTTCTTGTTCGTATCCTTGTCTACAGATTTCCATCCTCAACATGTGTGGGAATCGGCCAAGTAAGTTAGTCTTAAGTTGAGTCACAGATACTTCCTGTTCACCCAAACAGACCCTGACTGATACACTGTGTCTCCTTGCTGTATTAACTCTGCAGATGCTGGCTACAGTTGTAGTTCTGAGGTGTGGGAAGGCGTTGGGTGTTATCTCATTTCCAGACGTGGATCTAAGTATACCACGCAAGGTGAGACTGTGAAATAGTTCACTCAGCTGGGACCTAAATAGACACTAATAAGAAGAACCTCATATTAAATAATATATTTTCAAAAATAAGGCTTTTAATGTGTGTGTTTCTAGATGTTTCCACTGCCTCTGCTGTATGTCGGGAATCAAATATCAGGGCTGTTTGGGACACAGCGACTCAAGTTAGAGCTTCTACTCATTGCAGTATTATTATATAATTGAACATTTCTTAATATGAAACAGCTTAATATACCCTGTTTTCTGTTTTTTCTTCCTAGTTTACCCATGTTCACGGTGTTGAGGAGGTTTAGCATTTTTCTCACCATGGTGTTTGAGGGACTCTTGCTTAAGTAAGCACCATTTATCAAGAATATTCTTGCACCTGCAGATGTGCAGTTTTAACAACCCGTTTCCTGTCCTTACAGAAAGACGTTCTCCACGCCAGTTAAGATCACCGTGTTTACGATGATCTTTGGTGCTTTCATTGCTGCCAGGTGAGATGGCCACATACGGTCCTTCAGCCCCAACAAGGACATAAAGGAAAAGAATTGGAGATTTTAGTTCAGTAGCAACCACCACAAATACTTTATTATATTTTCTAATTTACGTATCTTTTAATGTATTATTTTTCTTCTTCTTATTCTTATTATTATTATTATTTGAAGTTATTTTTGTGTATATATTTTATTGTTTTAGAATGTTTTAGATACTGTACATTTGTATGTATGTAGATGTTTGTCAGAGATGACTGATTGTGATTTTAAGGTATTACTTTATATTGTTCAAAAAGACAATAAATAGAGTTGAAAAAAAAAGATGGCCACATACAAGTACACCCATATACTGACATTATCAGGTCACATGTATCTCACTCTTTGACTTTTTTTCTTTTTGTGTTTTGTAGCGATGATTTAGCTTTTGACCTTGAAGGATACACGTTCATAATGCTGAACAATGTCCTGACAGCAGCCAGCGGGGCGTATGTGAAGCAGAAACTTGAGTCCAAGGTGAGCGGAGCTCCTAATCGTACCGCCTCTTCGGAGTGTGATGCTTCTTTGCTGCATTGTTTTTTAAAGATTGTGTCGTGTGCTGCTGTTCCCCCAGGAGCTGGGCAAATATGGGCTTCTCTACTACAATGCTTTAATTATGATTTTCCCCACTGCGGCTTATGCCTGCTACTCAGGGGACGTGCAGGTGGTAAGGAATGGACTCTATTTCCCACGTTTTTTGTCTAATGGGAACAAACATTTTTGAAATTAAGTATTGGGTGAAATTGCAAAACAGGCTGCAATGTAATTATGCAAGGCAATCATGCACCGTCAATTTACATCCACCAAAAGTGCTTGTTTTTGGTACCGACAGGCTTCAATAGTTTATTCGAAGTGTCTGTTGTCAGCGATGTCTGGGCCATTTCTGATAAAACAAAAAGGATCTGGCTCTTCAGTAAAATGTCTTTCTCTGTAGGGATCCTTTCCATAATGTTGTCAGACATTTCTAGCAATTTGAGTGATTACATTGCAACCTTTTTTTGCAGCTGCTGGCGGCAGTGCTTGATCAGACGTGCAATGCTTGCTAAATACTTGATTGTTTTCAAAAATTATTATTCCCATTAGCCAGGTTGCCCTTTAATGTGTTTATAATTTAGTGTCCAACAACTAGAGTTGAGAACCTCCTCTGTCTGTCTGTGTGTTTGAGTACAGGGTTTGGAGTATAATGGATGGTCTGATCCGCTGTTTGTCGTGCAGTTTGTGCTCTCCTGTGTCATGGGGTAAACTCTAGATCCATTATTGCATTACAGATTTTACTCCATGTTGCTGCTCTTGTCTAATTCCTCTTCAATGTGTTGCACAGCTTCATCTTAATGTACTCCATCATGCTGTCGACGCAGTACAACTCAGCGCTGACCACCTCCATCGTGGGCTGCATCAAGGTACGTCTTTTCAGTCCTGTCCTCTGTGGGCCAATGAGATTCATGAATGCAGACGTGTGACCCTGTGTGACTCCTGCAGAATATCCTGGTGACCTACATAGGAATGGTGTTTGGAGGAGACTACATATTCTCCTGGACTAACTTCATCGGTCTAAACATCAGGTAAGACACATAGACTTTAAAATTGAGCTGGTGTTTTGTGTCTGAAGACATATTTTGTCATATTTGTTTCCTACAGCATCGCGGGGAGCCTGGTGTACTCCTACATCACCTTCACACAAGAGCAAACAAGTAAGGACCGTTCAAATAATGGGGATCATAAACCCTGTGAAATTAAAAAGCTGTAATGTCTGCATAAATTGAACATACTACAGGTCTCTAATGTTTTCCATTAAATTTAACAGAAAAGGCGTAAACCAAAGAGACCTGACCCGACACTGATGAACTACGTACGTCCAGAGAACATTTCCTTTTGTCCATGTGCTGTATGTGGAGACGTCTATTTACCATGCTGTCAAAATGTTTTACAAACTGTTTTTTTTTGTGTTTTGTCAGTATGTGTTTTTGCTGCAATTGTGGAAAATCATTTCCTGATGATCAAATTTAATATCTTCAGTCAGGATTGAATGCCTTTTTTTATAACTATATTTCACTGATTAAATGTAAAGCATTTTTACATGTGACAAATCAATAAAATTAAAGAATAGATTTTTAATTTTTGTCATTCTATTTTTATACAATACTGACACCCATATGAGTTTCTGGTCACTCTAATCCCCTTTTCTCCATACTGGCTTGTAATGAACACTTTCTGAACACTAAAATACATGCAGGTCAGTGGAAATGAGACTTATGCACAGCTACTTAAAACAGTTGACCCTAAAATCAGTAGTTATTGTAGTTAACTGTAGTTCCTCTGCGTCTTTTTGTGTCTCTTTCTGGTCGTTCCCTGTTAATTTGAGTGAAAAATGCAGATGAAGGCCGGGGGGGGGGGGCCCTGGGCCTGTGCGTTGGACAGTTGCAAGTTTTCAAATGAATTTTGTGAATCAACATGAATCAATGTTGGAGAGAAGGCGACATCTCTACGGCCGATATTTTCAATACTCAGCATCTCACTGCAAAACAATTTACAATGATAAATAGCGCTACAGGTGAAAGGAAAAATATGTATTTTAGATTTTGGGGTGAACTGTCACTTTAAGCCTAATTAGTTTCAGTTTAACGTCACGGCGCAGAACAAGGACTGTCGATTTTGTCCCATTTTTCTCAGTGTGTACTCACATTTTGAAGGCCAGTATTTTGAAAATGATTATAATGGTATTTAAGACTTCTAACATGCAGTATAAACACATTCAAGCCATTTATGTTTGAAACTCACGACTCATACTCATTAATACATTTATTAAATATAGCCAATGTTATTCCATTCATAGCCAGTCTTGGAATACACTTCGTTTTTATTCATGTCGTCATTTACAGAGAAAAAAAAAAAAAGCAAAACAAGACATCATTGTCAACAAAGGGAAAGCAAAGACTACATGGATCAACATTATTTGAGACAAACTTATCTTAATTTGTGAATGTAAGTTCAAAGCTGGAGTACAAAGTAAAACAGGTAAGCATCAAGCTGAACAGCTACGGTACCAAAACAAACAAGGGTCTTCCAAGTCACACTGTCATGTCCACCTGGGCTGTTTCACTGCTGGAAATCCACTTACTGAGGAAACACAGGGAATACTGGTTCAAACTGAGCACTGTGGAGAAGCAGAGGCTTTAAAACAAAGGCAAGCAGCACACTCAACCACAACCAGGGGCTTTTTCTATGCACAGAAGATGCAACAAACATTTCAGATTGTGCAAGGTCACACAGGAATGGAAAGTGCTGCCAAACAGAGAGGGAAAAAGGAATGGCTACTTTTTTTTTAAATTACATCCATCTCAGAGCAACACAAGATTTCTCAACAAAAAGCGAAGCCAACGAGGAAGACCGAACAAACGGAGATGAACAGACAGTTATAAAAAATGTACCAACTGCTCGAGATAAGAAATCTATACAAACTTTACATTAAAAATCACGGACATTCTGTCTAGTAAAAACAAAGCGTTGAGCAAAGCACTGACTATGAAAATCCAAAAATACAGCGATCTTCTACATGATGAGTTATAATACAGGACATCACTGATGTCAGCTGCTTTACACAAACAAACCCACGGGGGGACTAACCCACTGGTTTATTTATCAGAGTCAAACAGCCATGATAGAGGCCGGGTTCAGAAGAGGAGTGAAAATGTATTTCTGCTGGGTTTCAACACCGCTCCCTATCAATAGAGACGAGGAACATACAATCAAAGTGCATCTACAGAGCGACAGCACCAGCCCGACGCTGCGTTCACGTGGAATCGGGCGGACAGCAGACACAGACACACAACAGCTTCTGGATAGCAAAAAACAGACAGATGGCAGGATGGTAACACATGCATGTCCAGGGACAGGAATGGATAAGATTTACTGATAGTGATGCTATTATCAATGCTGCTTATAGGTTTGATTTTTTATCCATTCTGTTATTGATTCCTTAGTATCAGCCGAGTCAGTCTGCTTGGGATAATGTAATTATAACAGGATATTTACTGTCAAAAAAGGACATGCTGCTCTGTGGGAAAACACTGGCACTCGTGCTTTCGCCTCGGCCACACTGCAAGAGCAGCGCGTGACGGCGAGCTCACTAAACTGCCACAGTTTAACACGTGTGGTGTTCTCACAGACAGCATTGCAGCTGGGGCACTACTTTAGAGCTGCCTGCGGGTATGCGTACTGTTTTTCCTAAATCAAAAGCGTGTAAAATGTATTTCTTCTTGTCTGTGCGATGAAGATGTTGAGACTGGAGTGAGAGGTGGTTTAATGTCAATATGATTATTAAAAAAAACATTTTAGTCTATTTTTGCATAAAACTTTGCATGTCATGATGAAAAACAAAAAGGTAAGACTCCGAATCACTACGTGAGCCACGCCTGAGCAGAGCCGCGAACGCCGGCAGCGTGGCTGCTCTAACCTGTTAACACAGACACTGAAAAACAACAACAAAGAGGTTCTGCGACACACACGGCGCTCACGCAGGCAGTGTGTCAAATACATGGCATTCCTGGAATTTAAGCCCATGTTGCACAGAAAAATCTTTTGGCATACTGCTGGTGTTTCCAGCCTGACGTGAATTGATAATTTTTGAAAAATTTCAAAAAATCACTTTTGTCATCTTTGTGAAATGAAGCCAACTTTGGGCAGTTTCGCCCTCTCTCTGCCCCAACTCCTCGTTTCCAGCAGCACAGACGCACGAGTGTGACGTCATTGTTTGTTTGAATTCAAAGATATCAGACAATTTGGATTCCCCTCCCTACACATATGTTGCAATGGTAATGTTTACAAAGAGTGAAATAAAATATTAAATAAAATTATTTTGTGTTTAAAATTTTATGTCATTTTTCTGTTAGTTTCCATAAAATGTCAACATCTCCCACAGCTTGTCCTTGTGTGAAGAAACTCACTAACATCTGGTTGTAAATTCCATCGTGAGAATGACAAAAAGTTAAATATTTTAACCTTGAACGGCGGTGCCATCTACGGGTAATTTACTGTCCTACTCTTGAAATGATATCCATTTGTCTTCTACCGTCTCCCCAAGTCCATGTGAACGCAGCATGACTCGTCTTGTGTTTGCCTACTTTGCCTCTTTTTGACAACTTAAGCACATCATCGTTAAAAACATGTCCCCCGTTTCATCAAATGTTCAAAATGCTTTAACAGCAGTCACCTATCTTAGTTTTCTTTTGTTAAAAAATATAAATATCTCTTGTGTAAAAAAATATCACAGGTGATTTCTTTTAGTACAAATAGAAAAAAGGAAATTCTTGGCAAAATTTTTGTCAGTCAGTCTCCAAAAAAGGGAATAAAGACGATGGGTAGAAGGTGTTTCGTAGGACATGATGGAGCTGTGGTACTTTGGGATGAGCTCTGCAGGCAGTCAGTACATGGATGGGTTGGAGGGACGGGGGACGGGGCGGCCACTGCCCCTCCTGGAGGACCGTCTACAGTTTGGTTGGCTGTGTTCTTCATGGTGTGATTTTCAGTGACCTTATCAAAGAGTCTTTGCTCTCAGGAGATTCTGTGCTCACGGGGCAAGAGGGGCTCTTTCCTCACCTCGTCACCCCTTACGTCTGCCCGTACACGGAGAAGTAGGGACAATTTCGCCCTAATTCAGTGTCTAAGAATAGTCTACATCACTGAACTCTGTATCCCTCAGTTCTCCTGTGTTCTGGATGGTTCCACTTCACTTTGGCCCAACGGCTCGGCCTCCGTCCTGCATCTCTTGGCCGGCCTTTCATGTGCTGTTGCCGTGTCTCTGTGGTCCAGCGGAGGCTCCAGAGAACCGTTTTGGTCGTGGCTGGGCGCAGTGGGCTGGTTGCAGCCGTTGGAGTTGCTGTCTGAAATGGGAGGAGGAGCTTCCACTAAGGGATGGGAGGGACCGTTGGACTGAACTGGCTCAGGTTTGACTTGATTTGCTGGGGGCAACTGAGTGCTATCCACTGGGTGGCTGGAATTGTGGCTTGCAATACCTGACAAAGAGAAATGAAAGGTGAGTAACTGGAGACCGTTAAAATGTTGAATCACGATATAATCAGCATGCACTGAAATTAACACTAATCTGGATACATTGTACTGAAAGGGATAGTTGAGAGGTGGGGTTGTGTGAGGTATTTATCCACAGTCAGTATACTAACCCCAGTCATCCTCAGTTTGGAGAAGCAGTGAGGAATACCACCACAGAAGCTAAGCAGCAGCAGCAAAACGTGTTATGGCCCAAAAAATTAGACAAAAAAAACCAAGGAATTTTACCTCCCAGACCACAGGAGCTGCTGGTCTACCGCTGCCTCGATCAGTTCATTTGTTTGTGTTATTGTGTCACTTTGGTGTTTAAAGGGTTAGTTCGGGTTCACCCAAGTCACACAATAACACAGGAGACTGACCGCTCTCGTGGTTTGTGAGGTAAAATTTCAGGTTTTCTTAATGGAGTCTGGTGGGCAAAGTTCCCGGTCCGGAGTGGCTGTCTGACAGCAGAAAAGTACTCTGAAGAGAGCGTACACTAAAACTGATCTTTTTAAATGGCTAAATACGTTTTGCTGCTGCCCCCGTTCACAGCAGTATGGCGCTTAGCTTTTGTGCTTTTGTGGCGATACTCCTGCCTGCTTCTCAAACTGGGGTTGTGCAGACCGCCCTTAACTTAAAATAAGAAACTGACTATGAATAAGTACCTCATACAACCACACTTTCAAAAATCCAAACCATCTCTTTAAGGTCTTGCTTTAGATTTTAAAATGAAAAAAACATGAACTGTTTGCGTGTGTGCGCTCATTATCAGCCTACCGTTCTGACTGCTGCTGTCTTCCCTCTCTGAGTGGCTGGCGCTGCTGCTGGACGTCGTGGGAGGAGGTGATGTTGCCCTGCTGGACGCCGCACTCTCCGTTTCGTCCAGTAATCTGTCCATGTAGTCTCTGATGACACATAGCAGTGCACACGCCATTACACACAACCTCCACACTTGATATGGTTAAAAACACAAGCCAAGTGTATGTGGTCTGGTCTGTCAGTTTTTCTAACCAAACAGTCAGTCCGTTTATATGCACAGTTAAATCGAGCTACGGTTAAAGCTTGATTAGACTATTTAATCGGACTACTGTCCTAGTCCCAGTATACAGGCACCGGGGCAGAATCGGTTAGAAGTAGCAAACGGTTTGTAAGTCAAATGGTGAAAACATGGATAATTTTTCTACACTGTTCAATTTGTAAATACTCTACCCTTTACTTTTCACCTTTATCCTGTTTAGTTTTCTTCCCTTCCCATACTTTTGTTTTTCCCTGCTTTCTTCTACGAATTTATGCTGTTTAACTTCTGGGTCAAAGCCCGGAGGGGGGACTATGGAGCATGTGCAGCACGCTTAGGCCAGTTCAGGTCCAGTTGAGGAGAATATGGGACAAAGTACATTGACCCCCATCCGCATTATCGAAGTGTGACTTTGAGAAATTCGAGTTCATACGATTTCAGTCGGACTAACGTGTTTACATGTGTTTTAAAAATCCAATTTTAGTCAAACTGGGTATGCCTGTCATATGCATGGACTATTTTGGAAAAGTGCTCACTAACAGGGATTTTAACAAATTTACAAGCAAAATCTGAGAAAAATGTATCCATTAAGTACACCAAAATGCCAGAGATATTAATTTAAACCTTTGGAAAATAGAAGCAAATCAATTTTTGTTTAATGTATATCTTGTACTTCAAAGTCATCAATGAATGAACCGTGCACACTCTACTAATGTACTCTCAAAGTAAATCCATCCACCTCTCTAAAACCAAAAAAATGAAGTTCTGTCATCTCATTTTTGGATTTTTTTTTTTTTTTTTTACTCGTTACAGATCTGATGACGCTCACGTCATCACGATCACGATCACCAGCAGCGGACTTATTGTGCCCCCAAAACAAGCTGATAATCTGTTTACATTAGTAAATTCAATGTTTGCATTGTGGTTTTGGAAAATTAGAATTAAGCAACATGACCAAACATATCAACCTGAAAAAATAAATATAATTTCTTCTTTTAATAATAATAATTACACACAAATGTTATAGATATATATATATATATATATACACACACATATATACGTTTTTAAAAACTTACGTGACACCAGGGTGAAGGTTGTATTTCCTTTTCCCAAGTCTGGTTTGCTGTGCAAAGAAATCATAACGCTCAGACTTCTTCCACATGTAATAAAAGGCCACACATTCTCCTACAGACCTAGTTCTCACCTGAAAGATTTAATTCAGCAGACATGAAATAACCATTATTACCATCGTCTGAAGAGATAGATTCAGTACAGTTTCAAATAACAGACAAATCTAATTATTGTGTAACACTGACAAAGATCACATGATCTACAGACACTTTAACATATCAAAAGTAAACAGAAATATTTGTTTCAAAATAAACCAAGGTTGATTTCAACCCTGAGCATCACACATTAACATATATTTAAAATTACTGTCACGATTGAAATGATTTCAGTGTTATTAATACATGGTCATTACATATTAATCATAAATGATCAATTAATGTGGCGTTTAAACACTTCTCTTACCTTGTTGGCCTGTATAAAATGAAAGTCTTTCCCATAAGCTTTTAGTCCTTGTTCAAAATTTCTACATTCCTCTTCAGTCCAGACAGAGAGCTCCTCTGTTACAAAGAGAATACACGTTAATGTTGCATCCTTAAGGTCGACTTAAAGCTGGGGTGGGCAGCTAAATTTTGGTGTCAATCCCATAACAACCTCTGATAACATTTTCAAGTGATTTCAAGATTCAAGTGATGAGAGAGAAAACAAGACTTCTGCACCTCCTCTTGGCTCTGTTTTCAGCCTTCAGAAAATCTAGGCTGTGACAGGACACCGGCCAATCAGAAGAGAATCCTGCAGAGAAAGTTGCTATTCCAACACTGCAAACAAATGCCTACAGCACACTACAAAGCAACCTAAAAAAGGAAAACGGACTTATCATGAAACTCTGACAATAAACTAAATTAAACATGTTAATATTGGCGAAGCTTTTCAGAGAGAAAGAGAACATGGTGCAAATAGTTTACGCTTCTGCTAACCGGAGCCAAAGGCTCAGAGCTGCGGCTTTAAGTTCACATTTATGTAGCTAACATTAGCTAGAGCCTCACTCCTCGCCACTACAGACCACCGAGAAGCTCCGGAGAAAAACCCGCAATCAGCGGCCTCAACAACCATCGCAAATCTCAGCTTCAGGGGCGCCCAGTAGCTCGCCTGGGAAATGTACGAAAGGCTGTGTCCTTGGTGCAACGACCTCGGGTTTGATTACAACCCACAACCCTTTGCTGCATGTCATTCCCTCTCTCTCTCCCCCTTTCATGCTGCATCTGTCCTATCTAATAAAGGTATACGAGGTGGAAAAAATTAACTTACAAAAAACAAGCTCCAGGGGAACTGATATTGGAAAACTTTCTGTTGCTGCCCTTACACAGGCGAGACCTGCTGGGACACCCAGCGCTCAAGGTTTGCGATGGGCAATTCGAACTGTCGCAGCCAATGGGGCAAGGAGGGACTGAGCAAATTTTAAATTAAATAAGATTAAACACACGTATAGGGAAATCAAGGTTGCTGTGTGAAGCATGTGTATGAACCCATGGTTGTCTGGTGTCTGGCTTAAGACGGAGGTGAGAGCTGCAGGGAGAGGGTGTATTTTCAAATTCTGTTGGGCTTTTTTGCCTTTTCAGATTTCTGCCAACCCCAGCTTTAACATCATCCAAGAGCATAGCACAATATTACCCCAAACATGTTTTATCAGAGAAAACTGAAGGTCAATATGTGAAGAGCATTGAGGATCGATTGTCTACTTACCTCTGGCTGCTTTTACATTAAACCTTAGTCTTCTTAAAGCTTCTTCAGTATCAAAGTCACATTTCACTAGTTCATATAATGCCTGCAGAGAGACAAATGATCACTTAAGTTTACATTGCCCATGCGAAAAGGTCTAAACATGTAACACAGCATGATCATCATGAGACACAAAACATATTTCTGGTGGCATTATTCTGTCGATAAAAGACCAGCACCATGTTAGTCCAACTCTCTACACTTTCACTTCCCCTTCACCTCTGTAGCACTCAGCTCCAAGCCCATCCCTTCCTACTCACAATGCAAAACTTTAAAGTGGCTTGCTTCTTTTTTTTAAGGCTCAGTGCATAACTACAACAGCTGGGCACTGAAGTCTTTAGTCAACATCACTCAAATGGGAGTAAAAGTTTATTTTCCCACAGACTGACACACATGCAGTGACTCTAATAAACTACAGCGGCCATGTTCATTGTCATGAAGAAACACGTTGCCCGGTGCAACAGTGTGGCTCACTGATGTGTTTTTAAAGGTTATCTTGGTTATCTTTCAACCCTATTTCCCATGTATTTGTGTCAACATGAGTAATCACAACAATAATCTTTAAAATTGATCCTGTATTAGGCAGGACTGCTGCAGCGACGAAACAAGCTGCAATGTAACCACTCGGGGCAAGTTCACACCGTCAATGTACACCTACTAAAACAGCTTGTTTCTGCCACTGACTGGCTTTGGTTGTGATTGTATGTGCTGATACATTATGAAAAGGATCCCTACCAATTAACCTTTTAGTTAAGGAGTGAGATTCTTTAACCAAAAACAACCCCAAAATCGCAACTGCAAAACCCTAAAGATTTAAATACAGTGATTAAATAACAGTAATTTCATCATCCAGAAACAGACTTTATTCAAAGTTGACAGAAAAAAATGAAACCAAAACTGTCTTAGTTCATCTTTCCAGTTCCAACAATCACCAACTCTGGCTTTGTGGAAATGAACTCTTAATTCATCCAGTTAGATGTGACAATCTGCTGGCTCTATACATGATAAAATAACTGTTTATTTAAATACAGTCTGGTGTGTTTGGCTGTAGTGATTTTTGGGCTGTTTCTGGTTAAGCAAAAAGGATCTTTCTCTTTAACAAAAAGGCCTATAATGGATAGGGGTGCTTTCTATAAGTTGTCAGGCTCTGAGAATAGAGATCTAAGCCTATTCGTGGCTAAAATAAAACTTTTAGTGGACTTAAAATTGGTGGTGCGCACATGCCCTGGTTACACTGCAGCCTGTTTTGTGGCTGCCTGTTGCATAATGAAGCAATTTATTTTTAAAGTTTTGGTCTTTTTGTGGGATTTTGTTGACAAACAGAAAAATAGAAACTTTGGAAAACTTCATCCTCCAGCACAAGCTATGCATATATTACTGTCACCTGTTCATTATCTTTGATATGGGATCCCTCTGGGATTGCATCCACACCCTTCTCCTCTCCCGTCCGCCTGGACGCCTCTGTCAAGAACTCCACCACTTTGCCTTCAGGAAGACACTCTGGGTTCCACAACAACTGGTCATCATTTTCATAAACTACAGGACAAATCATAGAAAACAGGCAAAGCAGCATTAACTTTTTGTCTGCTGTACCATTTTTAGTTCTTCTAGGTCCAGAAAAGACGCTGCGTTAGCGCTGAAATTTACAGATGTTGACAGTGAGACATCAAACAGCCAGCTTACCTTTTTCATTGTCTTTATATTTACACAGGCCAACAGGAGTTTCTGCCTGATACATGGAACCAACCATGATTTCCTGTTAGGAATAAACACACAGTTTACACAGTGCAGACTGCCTGACAATTATTTTTATTACAAATGTAAAACCTGCTTGCAATTTCAGCTTTAATTCTCTTCTTTACACCATGAGAACATACAGTAATTTCTGCAAAAATTCCCAGTTTTGAATTTTGGGGAATATATTCTGCTATTGTAAATATTTCTAATTGTCCCCTTGAGAAAAGTTTGCTTTGTTTGAAAAGTTCAGCTTAGTGTTTCTTCATGGAGCTCAGTACATTTATTTAAAGCCATCACTACATCACAGTGACAGCTGCCTTTGATAGCTGTGCATTTATGAAAGTCAAGAGAAGACAAATGTAAAGTGACATGGCACACGCTGCAAATCCCGACATAAACACGGGGTTGACTAGTATGCAAATTCATCTGTTGAAGGCATTTAGCATTTAGAAACCATGTCGTTTTCATTCTGACAAAGTGTAGTATAAATCAAACTGTAATCAGATGGTACACGTGTTTCTGACATATGAAGTTCTTACACACCTTTTTCCAGTCTTCAGATGGGACATAGTCCTCATCTTCATCTGACTCCTCCTCTGCATCATTATTACCTGAGACACGTGGGGAAATCATTTAACCAGCTGCATCTTCACAAAAAAAAATCTGCATTTATTTGCAAAAAAGGGGAAAGAAGAGAAAGAAAATAAGGTAAGATGACACTTACTTTCAAAGTACTTTAGTTTCTGGGGGCGAATGAGTTCTGCTGTGCCGAGGGACCTGACTGAGCGCGTGCGGACCTCAGACATCACCTGAGCCTCATCCCCCTGTGATGATGAGACTTTAACCTCAACCTGAAAACACAAAAATAAAAACACATAAAAATTGGCTGAAATTAACCAGAACAGTTAACACGACAAAACATGCCACTGCCAAGAAACTCAACCAACATACCTCATTTCTTTTTAACTCGCCAGTGCTTCTACTGCTTTCATCATTATCTAAGTCCTCTTCTTCATCTTCTTCCTCATCATCCTCTTCTTCCTCGGGTTCTTCTTCCTCCTCTTCATCTTCATCTGCTGGTGAACCGCCTCCATAACCATACAGACTCAGCAGCTCATGAATGGGCATCTCTCCCTCCTGTTAAAAGAAAAGCAAAATCGTTTTCTAAACTAAAATCGAGTAAACTTACACCTAACAACGTGATGACCAAAGGGATTGTTTTTGTCAAAATGTAAATTCTAAACTCAGGACTGTGACTTGCCATTATTCCCACAAGATTAATTGGACTACACAGCACATTTGTTTTTAATCAGGCTGACAAAACCAATTAAGTGTTTAGCCTGAAACTCACCCGTGCGAGATCCTCAATCTCGTTGGCGTTGGTCTCATCCGCTGCTTCCAACATTTCTTCTTCCTCTAGGGTGCGTTCATCATCAAAGTCATGGACAAGCATGTCTGCTGATGGGTCAAAATCACGGTCATCGGAACCTGCTGAACCTCCTGGTAAAGGTAAAACATTTAAACCATACTGATTAAAAATACTACTGAATGAGACATTATCCATGGAAATTATGAACAAATCCAATAAAGATCCAACTGATTAAATACATGTGTAGATTACAGATACATTCAGGTATAGGGGATGGGTGATGTGGATCAAATCGTCTGTCTTCTCTGTAATTTTATTTCAGCAGGCAATATAAATATATCTAATTTTTCCGCTCAAAATTCAATAAAACCTCATTTGCTTGCTTACTTCAGTAGTTTAAAGATTTTACAGAACATACAAATCCAAGATCTTTTGAATGAAATATCCAGATTTTTGGCAAGTCCAGGAAACTGATTACCAATAATCAAAGCACCCCAGCAAAGTAATGCAAAATCACTTAAATCTAATATTATCAATAAGTCTGAGTCCTAGACAGGGGGTCCTCAGAGTTACTGCAGGGGGGCAACCAAACTTTTCAAAATTTTAAAAATGTACCAGAGTTAGAGCTGCAAAGATGAAACTGATAGCTGTCAACTATCACATTTACCGCCAATTAATCTGATATTCCATTAATCAGTTTGAATATTTTTTTAAAGGAAAAAGTCCAAATTCTCTGATTCCAGCTTCTGAAATGTGAATATTTTCTATTTTTTTTTACTCTTCTATGACAGTAAAGTGAAAATCGTCTGACTGTTGACAAAACAAACATTTGAGGACATCATCTGGGAAACACTGATCAAAGTTGTCACCACTTTTCGACATTTTATAAAACTAAAAAGTAGTTGAAAAAATAATCATCGAAGATATCGCCAGTAAAAATAATTATTAGTCGTGGCCCTAGATGGAGGGTTCCTGCTCTTACTATATCATGGACAATATATATAATCTTATAACCCAACCCGAGCCAGAATACACAAACTGCAGACATACTCACATAGGTTAGACTAGTAGCTACAAAAACAAGCATTTTAAGTTTTTTTTTTTAAATTACAATTAAAACTTTTTTTCCTGTTGTTCACAAACCTTAAAGGTGTAATCGAATCAGAAACACATAAATTTAAAAAATTATTGATTATTACAGTACTGCGCAAAAGTCTTACAATATACTATAACATACTATATATTTCAGAATACAACAACTTCAACAAGCTAAAGTTGCAAGTTTATAGTGTGACCTCCCTTTCCACTTAGCATGTCTTGAACTCTCTTGGCCATAAAGTATGGATTTACAATACAAATCATCTTATGTATTTACACCAGGTTGCATTCAAGACGTGTCCAAGCTCAGTATTGACTGTTTGAGCTACCTTTTGTTATGGTTGTATGATTACATGTTTCACACTAAATATTAACTTCAACTGAAGAAGCCGTTTTGCTCTGACTTTTTATGTTGTAAATGCATTGTACATTCCTCATATATATATATATATATATATATATATTATATAATATATATATATTTATTATATAAACACACACACACACACACACACACACACACACACACTATGGTGGCCTAAGACTGTATTGTTTATTGGTATTATTTATCATTGTTGTTATTGATAACTTAATATCAAAAAATGTTTTTCTTAAAAAGGCAATTAAGCCTAAGACATATACATCGATTTGATGATGGCATATGCATCTTTTGTCATGAGGTTTGTTGATCAAAATCGTTCCTTCAGTATCAATTTCGGTTATTAAATGTAAGTTTGAGCATCAGATTTTCCACGCACCCAAACAACAGCAGAAAGTCTCCAACTTTACGTTACCTGGGCTCGAATTCCCGAGGGAGGGCTGTAAAATGTAAAACATAAATACAATTAAAGAGCAGCTTCGCTGGAAAATATGTCATTAAGTGTTACAATTAGAAACGTTTCGACGCTAGTTGCAACTTTAATTGAAGTTTCTCTGGCTGCAGAGGGACGTAAACGAGTGTTGAGGAAAAAGCGCGCTCGACCCGTGTCCTAAAAACTGACTGCAGTTCAGTTTAGAAAAGAAACAAAGAAGACTGTCACCGCTTCCTGTGGTAACATTTGCGAAGCATCTCAACAGCATGAACATCATAAGTACGGTGTTTTTTACCGCCTGCATTTAACCACAGTTAGCTACAGCAGCCAGTGCTCACTGGGTTAATTAACTCAAACGGCTAACTTACACACAAACTGAAAGCTAAATCTCCTTTTTTCTTTAGCTAACGCGTCCAAGTTACGCTTGGTATCAACTGCCTGCGAGTAATGGTCGAAAAACAACCCGTAAAAAAAAGCGCTAGCCACGAAATACCGCTACATATCTAAGTAGAAACGCTAAAATTGCTAGTTGAGGATTCTTAAACAAACGCGAAGTAACATCGCTAACGCAAGCGGATACCCTCCGCCAGGGCTCGCGCAGCTAGCGTTAGCTAAATCCGAAGTTTACTAAACATGCTTGTGTCCAGAAACGGCTCTTATCCAGCAACGCAAACAGCCGAGTGTTAATTTCGTGTGTAAAAGCTACAACACACAAGCGGTGAGCGCTTTCGACCGATCAAACTATCTTGCGGCATAAATTTATTTTTTCCGAATATTTATTTCACTTTCTTACCTCCGCCATGTTTGCAATCCTGCAGGGTCACGTCAGGGGTTAGCGGCAGTTCCCGGATGTAGAGCCCCGCCCACCTGCAGTATCAAGAACATGATGCTTCAAAAACAGCAGGACGATGCAGCGACACAGCCTGCATCTGAATTATGTTAATATTATATTCATAAAAAAACAATTAGCAAACGAATACATATGCACAAAAATAGATATATGCAGGTCTACATTACAGACTGTATACATCATCGCGTGCATTGGGTTGAAAAACGTTATAATCTAACATGATGAAATGCAATGTACTGATATGACCTAAAATTAGAAAATTTCACTTTGCCTACGTACAGTATAAATAGATATTAATCACTCTCATTAGACACTGAAATTTAGAACATTTATGAATTATGTAGATTACAATTACTGCAATAAAAGGCCACTTTTCAAGCTCTAGATAATTTTTAGGCAATATTCTTTCACATTCCTTTTCAAATTATGTTGGTTATCTTTGTGAAAAAATAAACATCATTAATACTCATCTGTGTATTATCTTATCAAGGTCAGGCCTGTTTGATATAAATGTTATAGCCTAATTGTAAAATAATAATAATAATAATAATAGTGGTAAAAGAAAAGAAATACATCCACAAGAGCATCCACAAAAAATAATTTACATGAAATACAAAATACAAGTGTCTTCTGTCCGATTAAGTGTGAAAACAATGTTGTTTTTCTTGTTACCTGATGCAATAACTGTAATAAAACAATTAAAATTGTTTTGAAAATTTAATGTATATATATATATATGTGTGTCTGTGTGTGTGTGTGTGTGTGTGTAGTAAAGAGACAGAAGAACAGAGTTATTCTAAAAAAAAATAGCAGAGGCCTATTCAAGAATCCGATGCACTGGGTTTAGAGTTTAGAGAAATGGTGTAAATGTAAGAAGGCCTTTCAAAAGTTTAAAATAGTAAGGGGGCTCGGTGCCAAAAGGAAATAAGAGCAGCTTATGAATGTATTGCAGTCATAATACATTACTCACCCGGTGATCTGAGGGACCCAGTGCGAAGAGGAAGTACCACAATAGACTGGAAAGCTTTAGAAGCCATTCTGAAATTCACATTATGATATGCATGTAAACAACAGTGCATTAGGGACAGCATGTACCTAAATGTTATCTTTATGATTTATGTATGTTTATGACTATAAAGGAATCACTACAACTCCCCATCACACTTAATTAAAAAAAACTCCTTTATTTTATATTTTTTCTTTTTTTGTTAATTGCTATTATGACCGTTATAATTTAACATACTGTAATACTGATCTGTGTATTATTTTCCCTAGCTCATGCTTGTTAGAAGACATCATACTTTTGCTTTTACTATACAGCAAAAGTGTTTCAATCTATCATATAAAACTGAATGAAATTAAAGTTATTAATTAAAGCTTTGGATTTCCTGCTGCTGAATAAAAGCAGCTTAACTGAAAAGGTTAATCAAACACACATTTACAATACAAACTATATTTTTGATTTTGGTTGTGCATAGTCCATCACTTATACCTAAAAACAGGCTGACTATTTCCAGGTCACCTCTATTCCATGACATGTTTAAGTTTGAGAAACAAGTGTACGGTTAATGCTACCATCTCTTTCTCGGAATCACAGTTTTATGTCATGATAGTGCGTGCAAAACTCCACTATGTTGCTATGTAGAGAGCCATCACCTCAGTTTGTTGCAGGATGGACATCTAAAGCGACCCATTAAACAACAATTTACTTAATCCATGGCAATAAAAACTCTGTGGTTTGGACGTTAAAAGAGCAATTCCTTCTCTTTAACATTGACGAAATGCAGTCAATCAGAGATCATCACAGCGACACAGATTCCCCACCACATCCCGAATGACCGGAGTGACATCCGTTTGTTAAAAGCACACGATGGTTATCAAAGATAATAAACACATTAACACAGATTTTGGAAAGTGAGTGACATCACTGGAGACCCGTACATAAAAGGGTTGATCGGGACAGATGCTCTCTGAGAATGAACAACATGAGACCACTACTTCTGCCTGCGATGCTGCTGTGCATGTTGTGCGTAATGGAAGTTCAGACGCAGGAGAATGCACTGAGGCTGTGTGGCCGGCGTTTGTGTGGGGCAGTGGTGTATACCTGTGGGGGATCCAGCAGGTGGAGAAGACTGACGGGAGAAGAGATTTTGGAAGACAGTGAGTACACAGTCACTTAATATGTCACTTTAAATTCACAACTGTATATAATAAATGACTGACAGGCTGATATATCTTGGCAGGTAACAGGGGGCCAAACTAAAGACAACAGATGTTCCAGCGATGAGCCGTCATCTGCGAGATCAAAACGAGGAACTAATATCAGTGTGCTGTCAACTAGGCTGTCGAAGGAGTGACCTCTCCATGCTCTGCTAGAGAGGATCATCATCGAGCTGTCAGTCATTATTTTTAAAACATTGTTCGGATGTGATTTTAATTTCCCCAATATGCTACCAAAAATTAAAAAACACCATGAATTTTGCTTTTTTTTTTTTTTTTTATCATTGTACACATGGCAAAATAAATATAGAACTCTCCAATCTTTTCTCTCCAATCTTTTTCGTAACTGAGAAATGCAAAAGTGAGTCTCTTGTTCTCATCAGTGTATTCACTGTCTGCATGGTTCACTCAAAGTAACAGCGTAAAAGTGTTGCCCACGCCGAACAGAGAGCTGTTCTTAAAGGAGTAGGAGGCGAACGTGTCATTAGATGCGTCCCACAGACAGCGGCTGCTGATCTGCATGCTCTGCCCCGTGAGCTGGCCGATGTGGACCAGGACGACAATCTTATATCGGGAATCATGAGATCCTTCACGCGAGCTCTTATCACCTGGGAGGGGCAATCCAGAGAATGAAATTAACAGAACAGAAATTTAAGGTATTCAAAGGGTGCTGCAGAGGTGAATACGCTTTTCAGTTTTACTTACCTCACATATTGTTTTAGTCATTTTCTGAGACCATTCTGCTTCATATTTCTCCTCTTGGAGGTAAACTGGTGAGTACATCCTTTAGTATGTCTGTGACAGCAGGAACAGGATGCGTTTGTAAGGTCCTGTAGTCCAAAAAACACAAAATACACAGCAAATGAGTTTTACTTTGTGTGCAGTTGCTTTGGATTAGTGAATAATTTATTGTGATGCATTATTCTGAACTGGGAAAGCTTATTCAGCTTCAATCCTCCCTAACATGTGCCAATCGCTTGTACTTACAGAAAGCTAAATGTTTCAGTGCCTTGGTGTGAGGTTGTAGTGGGGCTAAAGTACTGAATTAATCACATCAAATGAATACATTCAATATTTGCCTCACATATTTTGATGAACAAAATCTCCTAAAGAATCAAAAAAATTAAATCACTGATGTATTAATCTGTTGCAGCACATCTGTATTTGGTGATGATGCTGTGGTTGCAGCAATTATGTCACACAGGTGAATATCATCTCACCTGTCTGGTAGGTGTTCTCCATTGTTACAGCCATCCGAGCGTTGTCATCATGGTGTGCTAGTTCGTCTATGTACGGACACAGTGCTTTATAGAGCTGAAAGACATGATCAGACCCCTAAATAAGCCAATAACAGCTCAAATTTCTATACCAAACACTCTGTGTGTGGGGAGGACTTTCTGAATATGAGTCTGCCAGGTTGGTATGATTACTAAAGACGACTGACAAAAATGCCAGATTGGAAAAAGGTTTATATTGGCCCATATTATCTACTCACTCTTTAGTCCTGCCAGTTGTTTCTTTGCCTCTGACTCCATGGCTTGCCTCTGAGGGCACCTTGCCTGTCCTCTTCTCTCTTCGCTGGGATTTGTCTTTCATCCGGTCAGACATTACAGGTCCCGTTGACTTCACATGATGAATACAAATATATATCCGTTAGCTCTGTTAATATCTAACAATATATTTACCCATAAACAAAATACAGTAGCTTACAATTTTAAACCCCTGGAGATATCGCAACACATATCATCAAGCCCTCAAACCTTTGAAATGAAAACACATAAATAGAGAGCAGGTAGCTAAAGTACTCAAATTAAGTATAGCATTTTTTTTGCTAGCTTTTCTGGGTAGCGTTAGCAAAGTTGACGTAAGTTAGATAGCTGTTAAGAGTTGGCTCGTTTGTAAACCCATTATTGTTTTGGTTAATTTTAGATGATAGTATTGTTTTACAGAGTTTTGTCGTGTTTTAAATGGGTGATACAAAAAATATTACCGACTGAAATTAACACGTTTTTACCGACTCCAGGACCTCTTGAACCGAGCACAGTTGTCAGCCCCGACAGCTTTCCGTTTGTCATGGCAACAGTGATCCACCATCATTCACTGGGAGGAGCCTCTATGCACGAGGGCCTCTGTTGCACGTGCTGCTGGCTGCTTGTCACAGAGGTGAGCTTCTTCAGTGTGTTTATGAGCTTTTAAATTGTGCATGTTTATTATTAAAGTCTATAATGTGAAAACCAGCTGTTATCAGGGATAATGATGAGGAACTGTTCGTTATTTATAAAGGAGGGAGGGGGTGACCACCCAGTGCAAAAAGGGGGAGGCATGTTTTTTTTTGAGCACTAAGGAGGGACTTTTTTTTTTTAATTATTTTGGCTTAAGGGAGGGGGATGCACATATAAACAGTTGTATTTTGTAGTTATCTTACCACTGTTTTTACAGAAATGATTACACCTTTTATCATAGCCAGAAACTGTAAAACCAGAAACTATGATTGGATTAAAATTTTTTTTTGATGATCGACTATATGTGGGATGATATGTTTCCGTCAGAAAAAAACCCCAAAACATAACCAAATCTAAGCTTAAAATAGTGACATTTCATCTAAATCACTTTATTCTACATTTTTCATTTAAAATTTAGTCAAAATGAATCTGTTTGCACTAACTACCCAGCAGGCACGATGAGAGTGAAAATCTTTTGTCTTCGTCATTAAAGGGTACTTTTAAAAAATCTAACAACTGATTCATGGGGGAGGGAGGGTCGTGCATTTTCCCCAAGTCACTCAGGGAGGCTGAAGGAAAAAAATATTTGTAGCTTCAAGGAGGTTAGAAAAAAAGTCACCCTTCCACTACCTCTCCCTCCTCTGATACATAAAGAGCAGCCCCTCATCAATAACCTCACCAACTTATCAAGGTCACTTTACGTGAACAGCAGCTAACACTTTAAACCTAATATCTACATTTTTTTTTTAAAAAAAGAGAAGAAATTAGTGCAGTATTTAAATTAACTTAAAATTGAGCGGGGCCTTCAGGGCCCAAAGTGTGAGGGGCCCTTCTGGCGCTCACCTGCAAAATGCTACTCAAACTAACACATATGTATAGGAAAGATGCTCAAAATGACAATTAAGAGTTGTAATAAATAAACTATAATAAAATATTTTTTAGTTTAATGACTTATATCAGGTTGAGAGATTCACTTTTATGGGACGTCTTTGAACAAATGAGAGGGAGACACATGTCTCATATTTCCTCTTCTTTATTACCAAGTAAAACAGGTATTACATTATATTGATTTTTTTATATATTTACTTTCAAAATCTTTGGATGGGAAATTTACATGACATGTTTGCATATTCTGTGTCTAATGCAGTGAAAGAAATACAGCCAAAAGTTGTAGAAAAAATAAACTTACAGTAACTCCCATATTGGAGGACTTGCTCTGAAATAAGGCAAAGAAAAAACATAAGCACAATTAACAGAAACAATGTTCTTCTTAATTAACTTAAAGAGCTGTAAGTTTTTTCTTCTTTTTCTAAAAACCGAATAAAATATTACACCCAGGCCCAAACTGCGAGTCAACACATTAAAACATTCTAAAAAAATGTGATGTTTAAACACATAACATGTGACATGAGGCAATGAATTTGTTTTATTCATGAAATTTAAGGTGTGTTTTTGTGTGCGAGTCAAACACAGAAGAATGTCAAACACCTATATCAGATGCATGGAATGGGAATATCGATGGATACATGCCAAATTTATTGACAATGAGTTTTTGAAGGTGCAACAACAGCAAAACAGAGAGTGGAGGTTCAAGTGAAGGCAAAAAAGTCTCCTCTCATAGCACGATTATATAATAACACGTATCATGACCTTATTGAAATGGATAAATTGGTATTGCATTGATAGGACTGGAATGGACAAATGCAGATTTCATGCGGCACCATTTGGAGTTATTAATCAACAGCAACACTTCTTTTTTTCCTTTTTTTTTGGTACAAGAAACCCACATGTAAAACAATAGATGAAGAGTGGTGGTGTCAGTACAGAGAACCCAGTTCGTTATGAGTGCTGACATCGATAAACCAAGAGACAATCACAGACACATCCATATGCCCAGAGAAATATTTGAAACATAGCTTTTTATGTACACTTTTTACACTTAAATATTGCTATTAGAAAGTGATAAAACATTTATTCAACATGGTGGAAAAGGGAGAAAATTCCACAGGGACATGAATAGTGCTGTCTTCTTGATAGACATTTCTTTTCATTACTCTGATGTCCCAAATAATCCTCGTCAAGACCTCTATCTAAGATCACGGCCAAAGGAATTGGCCGAGTTTTTAAAGGGATAGTTTGGATTTTTTGAAGTGGGGTTTCATGAGGTTCATATCCTCCTATAGTTTGTGTGTCATCTTCAGGGCGGTGAGCACACCCCCAGTTTGAAGGAGAAAGCAGGAGTACTGACACGGAAGGTAAGCGATGTACTGCTGTGGACGAGGGCCGAAGCAAAACGTATTTTAACTACCTAAAAAAATCAATATCAGTTTAAATATACACTACATTAAATTTTTTTTTACTGCTTTTACCTTGCCATCAGTCAGTGATTTCCAAAGCTGAACTGAAGTTGCTGTATTGCTCGGTTCAAAGCAAGACTCCACTGAGAAAAACTGCGATTTAGCATCTCTGAACACAGGAGCTGCTGGTCAACTGCTGCCTCAGTCCGTTGGTTTGTTTGTGTTATTGTGTGACTTTGGCTTTTAAAAGAGTCAGTTTGGATTCACCAATGTCACACAAAAACAGAAACAAACTAACTGATTAAGGCAGCTGTAGACCAGCAGCTTCTGTGGTTAGTGAAGTAAAGTGACTGCTTTTGTCAGTTGAGTCTGGTAGTCCTGACAAGAGCACAGATGGGGAACTGAAGCTGTTAACATTTTTCCAATGGGACGATTTTTAAGTGACTACAATACCTTTTGTTCATGCCCTTGTCCACAGCAGTACATTGCTTTGGTAAGTTCCTCATATAACCCTACTTAAAAAAAATCCAAACTACCCCTTTAAGCAGCATCAAAGGCAACTCCTACAATCGTCAGCTCAGGTCCCCTACACATTTCTCCTGAAACTTAAAGCTCCCCCTCACCACCGTATGGCACTCACGTCTGGCTCTGTATGCATCTTACATCTTAAGGCCCTTTCAGACATAATTCCTGTTACATCAACAGAATAGATTAAGCAAACTCCAGTTCCTTCCTTCCAGTGAAAGTAGCAGCTTCAATTATTCACACAAGTATCGCCTCAAAATTTGACCACACCACAAAAACCACTGAAGTCCAGTGAAGTGGGAAAGTGGATGTACCTCAGCATTGCACGGGCCTGTAGTGGTAATGTAATGCTTTTGGTCTTGATTTACTGACGCTCTGTTCACATGACCCGTTAATGGCAAAATGCCATTGAAATCGTGGTATAGGTTGCATGTGTAAAAATATAGTATTACATATATGTGCTTCGATCCTGGATGGGATTAATTTTTTTTGCAAGCACATGAATGATATTCTGTAGAGACATTACTAACACTGCTTGGGAAAGAGACACAATGTGATATTTGGGCCAAATTTTGTTACAATGAGGCTGAGAAACTAATTCTAACCCACTTAAAAACAGCCCAAAAATGCATGTTAAATTGATACCAACAGACCACAATGCCAGTCACTTCCTGCAAGCTTGCATTCTTAATCATTTAAACTGTATTTTCCATCAGATAGTCATCACATAAAATCTAATGTGAAATTAGTTGGGCTGAAATTACAAAACTACTGGTTTTGGCTATTATAAGACTAAAATGCCCTGACCTTTAGTCAAGTAAAAACATACAAAAACAACAGGATGATGCTGAATAAATACAACGAAAAAAAAACAAGGGAGATTTGACATGCTAAAACCAACATCAAAGAACTAGCAGCAACTACAGCTGACTGTTGCTTCGCCTCACGTTGCCTGCGTCTCGGTCAAAAAGTTGTACGTGAACACATCGCAAAAACTATATCCAGCAGTGACCCAATACATTTGTTCTGCGCCTGCATGAGAGACAATTACCACTGGAAGACCATCATGACGCTAGTTAGCCAGTTAGCACATTAACAATATGATCCAATATTGAAAGAAAAAAGCATATTTACCGTGCATCAGTAAATGACAACGCAAACCTCCAGAAACATTTCTGCTAACAGCTCAATGGATAACGAATAACAGTCCTACCTTATATACCAAGGTTTTTTGGATCTTACTCCGTCTTGACTTTAGCCCTTTGTTTACTTTACTAAATTCAGTCTCTCTTCTCATGCGCTGAGCTGAACTGCCAATCAGAGTGATGTCATTCACTGACGGGCTCTTCCATCTCCAGCACCGATTCAACCTGATGAATCGTCTGAAAAAAGACAAACTAGGGCGACTGATGCTCACCGACAGCCCAACACTGAACAATGCTGGACCGTCAGCTTGGGGTGCTGCGGCCTTTAAGAGGATGTACGCCACATTCAGAGATTCTGAGTCTGGGGTGGGATTGTCTGCACACGGTTCTAAACATGGAGGTGGCTGAGATGGCTGCTAAAGGGTAATAGTACCAACTCCATAGACAACAATTGGGCACCAGTGTTGACAAAGCTAATGGTGTTAACAAGGGGGGACACTGGTGGGGTCAGTGCCATGCTTCCACGATGACACGTCCCAATATCAGTGGTAACTGCTGTATGAGCTCAGTGCAGAGCAGCAACAATCACCTAGCCAATGGGACACACTCACAGGGACTCACATGCCCTAACATTTACACGCAGCCAAACCATTTACCGCAACAAAAAACAGAGAAGCTCAGATTACAACACAGACAGAGGCAGCGTGACTTCACTCTCCGCTCAGGACACCTTTACCCCACATAATCTTTACATAACAAACACTTGTTTGCAGCTGTATTAATGTTCTGAAAGTCACATACAGCTCCTTTGAGTTAATTTCTTTGCATGATCATAATTTCTCTGCAAAATATAAATAATGTGCTTGCGGACAAAGTCTCACTGTACTCAAAATTCCTTGTCAAATGATCCAGATTGAGGCACAAATATAATTCCATATAAAAAGCACCTTCAGATTAAGAGTGCTGATGTTAGTCGAGCGCTGTGGGTCATTCTGAACTGTGAAGTCATCTTCAATCACACGACTTATAGAACGAGCTGTGACATTACAAAGGCTGTGTATACAGAAACATAATTTCTGCTGAGACAACGATAAAGATCATTTTGGGAAAAAAAAATCTGATTTGAGGTGGCAGTGTAAATCATGTATTACCATGTAACCTAAAACTGCAAAGCAACTTTATACTACACTTTTTTGTACATTTTCCAGTCTTTTCCACCTTGTTTAAGATTGTTTTAATATTATATAATCTATTCACATTATCTTTTACAGTGCATTTGCAAAGACAACCAGTTAGACAAAAGAAACTGCAATGAATAAGGCTGGATCACCGTATGAATCCACAATTATGTCAACAAGAACAAAGAATCAGGGTTTCCCTATGTTTTACTCCATGTAAGCCCATAAGTGTGCACAAAACTAATGATTTGTATTCACTTGCATAAACTCAGCAGCAGTCAGTCTACTGAATGTGATGTTATGAAGTCAAATATCATCTGTGTGTGTGTTTTGTTATTCTGTTAAATTTCAACCATTACTTCTAACGGTTGCTAAAGATAAAGTTTTAAATGCACTAAACATGGGATGGATCCATAGTCTTCACAGTCAAAAGCCATTGATTCTTTTGGTTCCGTTCACAAACAGGTCCCACTAATTATCCGCCAAATATTTCCCTGCGAAGCAAAACGAAACATGTCAGAGAAGCACCGGCCTGGAGTGTGTCTGTGTGCATTTACATTACTACATCAAAGAGGTTACTTGCATTTCTGATACTCAAACTGACCTGCAGCAAATCTCTTCTTGATCAGCGATAGCCGGTAGCCGGTCCCAACCAGCTGGATGTCGCAGCCTGACAGAGTGCATCCCTCACTGCTGAACTGGACTGATAGCTGTGAGGGTTTACAGGGACCTTCTGTCATCTGGAACCGGCCCAGAAGAGCCCCGACTCCTTTAGGACACAGATACAGTATTGATAAGTGCAACAGTGTGTGTGTCTATCACAGTGAAGAGTGTCAATACGAATACACTTCTAGCAGAAAAAAAATGATCATAACTTTAATTTCAGTCCAGTGTTATGAAGGGGAATATGATGGGTCCCATTTTAGTTTGTGGCAAACTCAGAGATTTCAGTCATAGATGATTTGACAACACCTGTAGTTACTGGTGGTAACAGCAAATGTGGTTTAATACTACAGGTCACAGAGTTCTGGGGCAGCAAAGTAATCTATTATTGTTTTAATATGGAAGTCAGGTAATAATTGGTATTTTTCCATCAATCTGTGAGCAAACATTATCTGATTTCATGATTTTATGCTGCACATGGCATGACTCTGCAGACAGCAGGGCACAGTGAAATTAAGGTTGGCTTAAGTCACCTCACTTAGTTGGAGGTGTGCAGCCTGTCGCCTGCAGCTCTTCATCTACAGCTCGCTGTGGCTGCTGCTGACTCCTTCATTACTCCCCGAAATATTTCAAACTGATCTGCTGTCAAGGAAATGCTGAAAATGACTGCGGTAGTAGCAGTGGTGCTAATCTCTCCGACAAACACACTGAATTTCCTGGGACTACTTCATAATATAAGTCATCTAAGGTTTTACCAGTTGAATGCTTTTTAACCCTTTGAAAGCTGGATAGACATCAGCTTTTCTGTGCTGCATTCAGACACCTTTCATGAGCAATTTGATCCTTTGACACGAGAGAAAATTGCTTTATTTCTTTTGAAATGAATGAGGTACTTAGTGAGAAATGTCCCACAAATTGCAAGAAATTAGTAAAAGGTGACAAGAAAATTACCTAAAAATTTGTTTTATTAGAAAATTATCCAAAAAAGGGAAACTCTCCAGAAAATTATGTTTATAATAATTATAAAATTGAAATTATACTACATTAAAAAAATACACTTTAAAAAAAAATTGCACATTTTAAGGCCATTTTCTTATATGTTTTTGTGTTTTGCTTCTTTTTTTGTGTCTTTTGCTTATTTTCAGGTTATTTTCTCAAAATTTTGGACCATGTTGTCTTACGTTTGGACCATGTCTTCTTACATACTTATGCTTGTTGCCCTCTCACATGTTTTTCAAAGAAAACAAACCAATTTAGGTTTCACAGGGTTAATGTGAAGCTGCAGTGGTAGGACATGTTCAGTTTGCATTAGCAGTAAGGTAATGCAGCATCTTTTCCACAAACGTCATTGCCAACAACCAGTTCATAAAACTGCAAATAAAAAATGCAAAACTTTCATCAGTCGCCAATAGGCTCAGTCACCTTTGTGTTAACTAATTTGTGGACAGAAATTTAAATTTAAATGAAAATGTTGAGAGATTGTTACTTTCACATCATGTATGAACACAAAATGAACACTTACCTCCATTTTCAGATCGATGAGAGAGACTGGGGATTTTCCACTGTATTGTCTGCTGCTCTGGATTCCTTAAGGAGAACATAATTCCACATTACAGAGGACATATTGACATTATTGTAAAACTTAAGGGGACTTATGATTCTTATTGTCAGGTCCATACTTGTATTTTGGGTTTCTACAAGAACATGTTTACATGCTTTTGTAAAACACAATTTTCCTCATATTGTCTGGGCTGGAATACCTGTAGTCACCTGCTGCTTGCAACTCAGTTGTCAGAATTTTTTTTGGTATTGTACATTTCTGCAAACCACAGATATTAATCAATACTACAGATACAGATACTTAGTGTCTCCATTTCCTGAGGATTTTTTGAAAGAACAACTTGGCTGAGAAACTGCTAGTGTCCTTCTATTGCTGCTCTATCTAGAGCCGTCTGCATCTGAGTTGCTCCACAGAACACGAAAATGCACTCCAGAGGGTCATTTCGACCGCCAAAAAACATACTTGGCTGCCCTCTTCCTTCCTTTAAGGACATTACCAGAACTTGCTGCCTCAAAAGAGCATGCAGCATTTTAAATGACTCATCCCACCCCTGATATGACCTGTTTGAACTGTTTCCCTGTGGAGAGTGTTTCAGAGCCATTGAATCACAGACCAAAAAATAAAAAAATAAAAAAATATCAGTGAGCCATTACTGCACTCAATATGAACACTGTATAAACACTGTGAACTTTATTAAATACACTGTGAACTCTACATGCAATATGATAGTATCACCCATCAGTGTAATGTGCAATATAACATGTAGGCAAATGTGCATTGTTTTGTTTTATATGTTTTTACTTGCTTTTTATAGTTATATTTTGTTTAACTTATTTTGAAATAATTCTCTTTTTCTTTGCTCTTTGCAGTTGCAAGGATAACCACCCATTTTCATTGTATTGTGTGCACTGACAACAATTTGTCTATCCATCTATCTCATTAACGCTGTGGTTAATGTGGGTTATGTTAAGGAAAAGATCACATTTGGGCTCAAAATACACGGCTCTGGGGGCACAATTCCCTTTGTAAATGCAGTAACACCTACATAAAAGACAATAGCTTTTTGTGGCGGTATCCTAGCTTGAAAAAACGACAGATTAAATAAACACCCACATTTGGTGCCTAAAATCAGCTGGAAACGCAGCAATGACTTGGTAAATCTCAAACCAGTTTTGCTGTTTGTTGGTTTTTAACAGTGGTCTGCAGTTTGACGTCATCATGAACTGATGCCAACTTGTCCTGAATGCAGAAAAATGTTGGAAACAGAGAATTCAGAATAGTCTGAAGCCTGAGGTTTTTGCTGACATGGATGACCTTTACCTATGTTTACCAAAGATAGTGTTTAGACATATGAAGCTTTTTGACCACAGCTGCATTTTTGATTCAAAATGCACATTTAAAACTTACAACACAGCATCTAACTTGAACCCTTATAGCCGCTCCTGAGTGCAAAGAGTGCTTACCAGGTGGCGGGCGGGATCATTGCCTGGAGTTTGGCCATGCCTCCATCAACAGGAACCAGGAACTGAATGTTGTGTAGTGGCACGGGGGCGGCCATGGCCTCTGTGTTGTATTTGTAGTCTATTCTAAGGTCTGTGTTGGTGGCATCGCCTCGCCAGCTCACCGCCAAGTTTAGAGGAGTGGACTGGATCCCCTCTGCTGACACCTGGCAAAAACCAAAACACAAGACAGTGAGATCTATATATCAGTCAATCCATCAAACTGAAATTGCCATGTAAGGTCATGTAAACAGTATTCTGTTTGGATATTCTAGATTGAAACAATAATAAAAACAGCAACAACAAAAATAAAAATAAAAATAATTAAATAAAAGGAAACTAAAAACTAGATAAAATCAATTAAAAGTACATCATAATTAAATAAAAAAGAAGGATACGAATATATTGTATTTATAATAATAAAATAACATATTAATAGAATAAAATTTTACAAAATAAATACAGAAATGTAAGTGTATAAAATAATCTAAATAATGTGTATAAATCAGTCCTTGTCAAAATCCTGGTTGAATAATTTTTTAAGGTTGCTTTTAAAGATTTCAACACACACATGAATGAATAGACACTATAGTCAGATCAGCTAGATATGCAGACAAATTGATATTTGACACCTGATATTTGATCATATCCACATTGTAGTATGTCGCCTGAGGCTTCTGTTCAGCCACTTTTTTCAGATGGCTCATCAGGTTTGGCATATTCACCCAGAACTCCTTGGTGTCGACACTGTCTGTTGTGGAATCACTGTGAAGGGAGAGGTACATGATTGATTTAACTTATGTGTGTATTATCAAAACAACGACCAGTGATACTATTGGGTGTTTGTGTTTGCCTGTGACGTTATTCTTACCAGCACAGCAGCTGTGGATTGGGGAGGACCTGCTCCAGTCGGCTGTAGTTGTTAATGCAGAAGGTGAGGATGGGTTGAGTTGGGTGACTGGCAAAATGCCTGGTGATGCCCGCAGGGAAGGACAGCACCATCTCCCCTGTGATCTTCACAACACATCTGGGACAGTGAGAGTGAAGAAGAAGAGGCAGATCTCAGAGATGACGCAAAAGAAAAAACACACACTCCCAGAATCCCTTTAGTGTCAAAACTGAAGTGCAAAGTCTTTTTGCAGCTGCCAGGAATGTATTCACTTTATTAAGCCTAATTCACATGGGACTAGTTCTACCAGGGGACCCTATTTACCATACATGTCTGTGTTTCATACTGCACATTCGCAAGGGGTAAAACTGTATTTCACTGGAATTTACTGACATTATTACCCAGACATGATGCACACAGTCACTTGTAACTTCTGTCTACACAACAGAAAAAAAAAACCACACAGCATCACTAGCAGTGATCAGAGTTCTGCATCAAGCGGGTAACCTGCAACAAAGGTAATACACAGACTGTCTTTTGTCTTACTACCTTGTTTGGTTCTAGAGAAAAAAAAAACATGCAGGTCAGACTGCGGGGGCTGGATAACAAATACATAAAAATACATTGAGAATAATAATAATTTTTCTTTTTTTTCTTCACATTTTACTCCTCTGACTTGGTGTCAGCTCTGTGTTCTGCCCCACCAGGAACATGAGAGCAGCTTCAGTCAGGTATTTAAATTGTATTTCCTGACTTACTGTCTTTTAAAATGTATTATCTTGGTTTCACATCTAGGAAATGTCCTTAAAATTGTTGGCACGTTGTCTTACTGAATTATTTTAACAGCACATGGCTGTTATAGGATTTGTGTCTTTGGTTTGGGCTAAGGATCTCGTGTTGACGGGTCAGTTCAGGTTCCAGAGCTATTTGGTCACATGAGTTGGTGGAGCAGCTTTTCTTTTTCTTCTAATGTGGGTTATACAAACAGAACTGATTCTGCCACACATTGTCACAGGTCATCCATCTCATCATGTTTTGAGATTTATCTTTTTTCTGATCGATTTGAACTTGCCCTGTCTACAAATGCGTCTCCTGAATTTGCACCAAAAATGTGTCAAAGCTTTCATTAGTAAGTGCCTCTGTTATTCCTGACCAGGAAAGAGGCAGAAAAGAGGTGCTGGGGAAAATAAAATATAATAAAATAAAATAAAATACAACCCCAAATCACTGCCATGTCATTTGCTACAGGACTTATATACATCTATAACATATGACCTCTGTGTGTGGCAACATATGGAGGGTCATTTGCAGTGGAATTTGTACTTTGTTTTCTGCCATGAAAAGTTATGGCAGATTCACACAGGATTAAGATCACAGACGACCTGTGCAATTGTTACAAATTGGTAGAGGTCCTCAGGTAATACTGGTCCAGTGCCAACAGGGCTTTAGTCTATGAACAAAGACTCTGCATCCTGACAAAATCAAAATTAACATCTGTCTCTGTATTCTGTGTGGGCCTACTTGCTGGGGTCTGCGCCTTTAAAGTAGGCATTGATGGTTTCTGTGAAGGCAGCTGCCACTGGCAGAGTGTCCTGGGGTCCCATGGTAAGCGGACTGGGTCCTCTGGAGCATCCTGTTGAAAAAAACACACAAAATACACTTAGAAAATGTGTATTTTCTCCGCTCCTTCTCACTACACTAAAATGTTCTGCTTTGGATTATACACAAAGGATAGGGGAGTATAAAGCAAAAAAAGCCAAAAATCAAAAGTCCACAATCAATCTAAAAGCCAGATTCTATGGGATGGGATGGGCAGCAATATTCTGGCTCAGTAAACATGAATGTGGGGAGGACTGCAGATAAAAGGAGGGCAGGCGCTTACAGTCCATGTACTGGTGGGACTACAGCAGCGTTCTGGCTCGACTCACCTTCAAAAGCTAAATAAAACCTGCCGTGGTCAAACCATACCAGAGGCTGTGAGGCCTCTAAGTGAGCAGAGACATGAGAAGGAGAGAATCATGGAGAAGGACAAGACTGTGAGGCAGGGACACGATGATGAGCGGTAGAAGACATGGATACAGACTGAGATGTGAAGCTGAAGAAAAACCAGAGGAGCAGGATGACGTGCTGGTAATGTACCTGCTGAGGACATGTTGAGGTCCTTTCCTAAGGTCGGAGTGGATGCTGTACTCTGTAAGGTGATGGAGGAGATGGAGGAAGAGCTTTCTGCCCGGGCCAGAGGGGCGAAAGGTGGGGGGCTGCCTGAAACCGGCGGACTGAAGGGCCGAGACTAGAGACGGCACACAACAATTGGATTAAAAAATAAGTTTGGTATTTTTTAACCTGGATGCTATTTTCCCACCTTTCTGTGTCTAACTGACTAATGGAGACAAGTTTTTTTAAACAGGTCCAGTACTGAGTGAGAAGGCTGACGGCAGCAGCCACGGAACAGGCTGCAATGTAACCACTCAGAGACACTGTGCACCATCCACTAATACTGCTTGTTATGTCACTGGCAGGCTCAGATTGCTATTCTGAGTGTCGAACAACATTATGAAAAGGATCGCAACATAATTTGGCATTGTTGTTGAAGAGTAAGATCCTTTTTGTTCCCAGAAACAGCCCCGAAATTGCCAACCTAACTTCAATAACATAAAAATTAGAAACAATCATTCTACCGTGTAAAGAGCCGGCTTATTTTCACATCTAACTGTGTGTATATTACAGGTTTATTTAAACCAAACCAGAACTGGTGATTGTTGGAAGAGTGGAAAGATGAACCAAGACAGTTTTTGTGAGTTTTATTTTGTTACTGTCAACTTTGAATGAAGTTTATTTTACAGTGTTTGCATGAAGTCTGGTGGGTTTGGGGATAGTCATTTTGGGACTGTTTCTTCTTTAAAAAAAAAAAAAATCTTACTTTTCAACAAAAGGTCTATACCTGCAGAGATCCTTTCTGTACTGACTGCGGTTACATGAACATGAGTGACCTGGTTATGAGGCTTAAACCGGTTATGATCATATTTGGAAAATGGTGTTTACATGAGCACAGAGAAATTAGGGTTATTTACATTCCGTGTATACATCATAGTTACTCCAGCTAGAAAATTTGGATTTCTCATAATTGGACTATGGTGTTTACATGCAAAAAACACATAAAGTGGATACGTCAAAAACACAATTATAAAAGGGTTATTCATGTCCATGTAGACGCACTCAAACGCTTAAAATAACAATCAGAGGCTACCAAAAAAGACAAGCACTGTTAGTGGACGATACTGATAGTGTACAATTGATGTTCTATTTTAATGTGTTTTGTCGCTCAATACTAAATTAATTTATTAAATTGTTTCTATTAGTCAGTTAGACATAAAAACATGGGAAACTAGGATCCAATCTGAAAATTACCAAACTTATCTTTAATAGTTAGTTTTCATCTATTTCATTTAAATATCAGAATGAAAAGTCATCAAAGGAGAGGAACTGAATCACAAACGAGAGTTAGGGAAATGAAAGGACATGTACCAGGTCTGTGATTGGTTTCCCTGGAGGCAGCTTTGGTCGTGAGGACGGTCGAGGAGGAGGAGGCGGAGGGACCGGACTGCCTCGAGACTGAGGCGTGGCGGGACGAGCTGGGGACGAAGGGCCTGAAGCACATACCAGTGTCTGTGGTTAGCACTGCCTTCAGATCACAGTGAGAGAGATTGTAACTCAACATCTGCTCAGACATTTCCACTCATGTCTGCAGTGCTGTAGTGCTGCCAGAGTGCTCCGCGACTTTTTATCTCCAAAATATCTCCTGAAATTCTTTTTTGTTTTGTTTTTGTTTTAAAGTGCTTGAAGAGAGCCAGTACAAACAAATGAAACTGTCAAAGTTGTCAAACTGACATTTTAAGTATTTTGATTAATTCACAGAATCAGCTAATGCATTCAGTAACATGTAAGAAAACACCTCAAACGTTGCTGGTTTTTCAAACACTCCCAGCTAAAGGACACACAGAAGTTCAAAAACAAAAATAAATAAATACTGCTCCAAACATACTTAATGTCATGCAGTGTTTTGTGTTAATGTTAAAATGGCAAGAAGCTAATTTAAATAAAAAAAAAACCAAAAAAAAAAAACCATTTAATTAAAAAAAAAAAACATGGGCGCTTCACACACACACATACACATCTTCCCCCCGGCAGCAAAGAGGATCTACAGTCAGCACAGTTTCAAGGTGGTCAGCCAGGGTCAGTGTCACCAACTTAGCATCTGACCAAATATCTCCCCCTCTGTTCCTTACTTATGACGTTGGAAAGTATTTTGTAGAACATTAGATATCACAGTGAAGTTGAACTTTGACCTTTTGTTTATAAAAAGTCATCAAATCATCAATTTATCCTCATCCTCATCTGTGTGAAATTCTGTCATAATTAACAAATGAATTCTGGAATTGTTGTAGATAAATGTTGCAAGAAGTCAGAGTAACTTTGATAGTTTATGTTAAGTTTATGTCAAATATAAAGAAATTCCTTCAAAGAGTTCTTGAGATATTGTGTTCACAAGAATGAGGCAGATGTACCATTACCATCCTTTACTCAAAGTGGATGTTTGTGCTCAATTTGAACAAATTCCCTCAAGGTATTTTTTTAGATACAGCGTTCACAAGAATGGAACTTCTTCCATTGGATATTTTAGAACCATAATTCCAGATATATGCTGTTATTTATTTTGGAATATCTCTTAATGATGAGTACAGGTGTCAGGTGTAAAAGTTGGGCCCCGGTTGAGGGCCTTAGTGAAAGCTCAGTTAAGCACTGTAAACATTTAGACAGAGAGGACTCACCGCTGCCTGAGTAGGGTCCTGGGGAAGACATAATAGACCTGTAGGTGGTTGGAGGGAGAGGAGGCGGCGTGCCCCTGAAGCTCAGTGTCAGCTCTCTGGGTGAACCCACAAAGTCTGAGATATCATCTCTCAGGTACGCTCCCTCTGGAGTCCTCTTTCCCCCCACACCCCCCAGGACCAAAGGGGATGTGACTCCGGTCCGAGGAGACCTCCGCTCCGCTGGCAGAGGGGGCACAGGGCTGATGGGGGCAGGGGACGATGAGAACTCCGCAAACTGCAGCACCTCCTCATCGATCGCCTCATCGTCAAAGCATACAGGGGGCGAATTAGATGGGGAGAAGTCGGGAGGCAGGGGAGGGGCTGGTTCATCCGGAGGAGGAGGTCCAAGCACGATGGAGGGGGGTGATTCCGGAGGCGTGAAAGGAGGAGGAGATCCAGGAGAAAATGGTGGAGGCGAAGGCGGGGGCTCATTTGGTGGTGGTCCTGGAGAGAGGCAAGAGGTGGAGGGGGGGGACGAGGGCGTGTCCGGAGGAGGAGAGTCCGGTGGTGGAGGGGGTGCGGGTTCATCAGGTGGCGGGGGTCTGTCATTGGTGAATGTAACCCATCTGGGTGACACTGTGTCCTCACTGGTGCGGGTGAGGTCCATGGGGCCAAACACGTCGTCCAGGTCAGGGCCAGGGGAGCCTCGGTAAGAGGCGGGGGACAGGACGTTCAGGTAGATGGGAGCAGACCTGCGAGCTGCCCTTCCATTGGGTAGATCAGCTGCAAAGATTTGGAGGGAGAATTTAGATCAAAGCTCTGATGGGATTAAACTATATGGTTGATAAATAATGTTGTTAAGGCTAAATTTACCAGCAGAGTCTGAAGGATAGCCATAATGACTTCTTGATGGAATGTTTTTTGGAGGAAGTGGAGGAGGAGCTGCAACAAGGACGACAAGTCAGCACTACAACAGTGAGTACAACACTTCCGACATACACTGATGTTACTGAGGATCTTTCAGGATGTTTTCATCCACAAAATAGTCAGATTTTTGCACAAATTAAAAAAAAAAGACAATATTCCAATATTGAATATAATGCTCAAACCTGAATAATACCAGCATATGTCTTAATGTAATGCCACGTCTTGATCAGAAAATGCTAAATTTGGAAAACTAATTCAGAACATTTAAATGGAATAAACTGTTTACATGACCCACATCAAATTCAGAATATTGTCAGTTTGGAATTGTAGGGGAGTATTGGGGTGCATGTAACTGCAGCCATTCATGCCAGCTCACCTCCTGTTGGGAAACTTCTGCTCAGCTGTGATTCTGACGGTGGTCTTGATTCTCCCCATACGTCAGTGGGGACCACTGTGATTGGATAACAACACAGAAAATTGACCTCTGTAAACTGCACATGCTACATCAGTGATTCGCAAAGTGAGGTCCAGGAACCTAAGGGGTCTGTTCTTCCTGTCATGTTCTTCTTTCAAAAACATGGGGAAAAGGCAGAGTAACGAAAGAAGAAATGACCCCCCAAAAATCACAAGAAATTAGTAAAAAAGTACAAGAAAATTACCCTAACATTAGAAAATAAATAAATAATAAATACATATATTGAATTGATATTAAATAAATAAAAGGAAGAAAAAAAAGAATAATTTTGGAGCATAATTTTAAACGTATTTTCCCTTGATATTTTTCCCAACCTTTTAAAAAAAATAATTTTTTAAATCTACAAATTTCTCACAATTGGTAGAACATTTCTTACCAAGTTGCTAATTATCTTTTTCCCATGTTTTTGAAAGAAACTGCATTTTGCTCAAAGTTCAGTTTTAAAGACCTGTGAAAAGTGTCTGAAAGCAGCAAAAGAAAACTGGTGTTGCACCAGCTTTAAAAGGGTTCAATTATCATTATGTGATTTTTTTTTTTTTTTTTTTTTTTTACAAAAATAATATTTGCATTTTGTCATGTGCTACATGACACCCTTAGTATCAACTGATGTTATGTCATATGGGTAGGGGACAGACCATCGTATCTGGCATATTTGGTCTCTGAAGGCAGCCCAAAAAAGGAAGGAACGTTCTGCGACAGCCTTTCACTGCAGGAGGAAACAAACCAAAAACAACAAATTAATGAACCTATATTATTCTATCCGTGGTAGCACCAATAACATACAATTGGACAGACCTTGGCGTCTCAGGGGCAGGACTTGGTGTGGGGGTGGAGCGTCTGGGTCTGGCAATCTCTTCACCTGAGAGAAACAGCAACAACTCAACTATTGCACTTTTTATTTAAAACATCACTAAAAGCTTATTCATAGGCGATATATGGGCGTGGTTCTAGGGATGGAAATGTCGGCCTGACAGTTGATCCAGACTGAAATATCTCAACAACCATCTGATGGATTGCCATGAAATTTTAAACAGACATTTATCTTCCACTCGGGGAAGGTGAAAGGTGAATGATGATATTTTCATCAAGAGAAAAATTTTTTTTTTTCTGTCCAATACTTACTATTACTGACTAATATTTACTAATACTAGGTGTCTTACAAACCATGTCTGGCTCTGGCCCCAAGCTATTCAGCAGAAAAGTTGGCCCTGTTTGAGCCAGTTTGCAGTTTCCTTTCTTTACATTTTGGGCTATTGCCATGGAGGTCCCTCGGCTTTGTATGACTTGCCTGAGGTAATATACTCACAGAATCAGTGACTTCTTTCTTTCTTTTTATTTGTATTTGTATCTATTCGTATTGACATTTTTGATATTTGTTTTTCTCTTTCAAACCCCTTTTTTGAAGAGATTTTTAAGATGCTATATAAATAAAGTTGTTATTATTTTGGTTCATGAGCAACATTAATGAAATTCCCATCAGCCAGTTACACTTGTACACTTGCGTTTTGCACTTATTAGCAAAAGTTTACATGCTAACACGGTAAACTAAAATGCTACTAGCTGCTAATCATGAGAATGTTTGTCATTGTTATTATATTAGCATTTTTTTCCTTTTTGCAAAATTTGTTAGCAATAGGAGTACTTACAAGACAAATTCCTTTTTATCAGCCCCTGTAAAAGACAGAATCCAAACAAAAGATAAAATGAGAATATAGTCAGACATTACATTGTGAAAGTGTACACCACAAACAAACATCCATCTCAAATCATTTTATTGCTCCATTTAGATCGATATTTTTAGATTTATAAGACATTTTTCTTTTCTTTATTAAAAATATAATTTTTTTAACGCAGGCACATCACATTAGTCATGAGAAGAAAATATGTCCATGTTAATGAGTTGATTTGCATTGGACATGCAAACATTTTTTATCACAGCCGATTCATATTTTTCACTAGTTTTAGGAAAATAAAAAATGTAAACTTAGCACTAAATCATGATGGACTCAGATGGATTATTCTTATTTTGCTGTGTAGACTTCTACTTTCTGCATTTGAAAAAATATGTCTTTTAAAGGGGTCTGGCAGCAGAGATAAGGAAGCAGTGTATCAGGCTGTCGACTTTGAAACAGCCAGCAGATGGTGTAAGAAACTCACCGGGCTGCGTCTCTGAGACCAGCAAAAAGGAAGAGAGAACAGACCTGGGTCAGAGAGTGGGTGACAAATCAGTCAAATGGACACCAACTAAAACTGCACACATCGCACCTCTTTACTTGCACCGCAAAGCCTTAATAATGCAACATGAGCCATAACACCCTCTAGATCACGAGCACAATACGACCAACACGCACCGAGTTTAATGTGGCAGTTGGCTCGGCGCGAAAGCTCCACTGAGACCAAATCGATAGGTCTGCAGCTTCGTGTGTGTGTTATGTTTACTGTGCATTATGTAACACAGATGCTTTGCCAGACAGGTTCAAGTAAAGCTGTAGCTGAACAAAAAAAAGTCAACAAAAAGAAGTGAGGTCATCTAGGGCCTAGAAAGGACACCGGCAGAGAGGGTGAGACAGAACTGCATGCAGAAAAAAAAGGGTGAAGCCATAAAGACTCTTTGAACTGTCTAACACGGGAGGGGGACTTTCTCAAGCACTTCCAAGAGAATTCATGCCGTGCAATCGTTGTTGCTGGTGACACAGATGTGAAAATGAATGACAGGCTTACCGGACTTCTCTTCTACAAGATGACAGCAGATAAGTGAGAAGAAGAGACAAACACAGACAGTGTAAGACCGAATTCAACAGCCTTATACATATATAAACTGCAGTGTGTGAGAGTATGTGATTTGCGCTCTTCAGTGCTGTATAGCAGAACAAGAGTGCTGATCAGAAGTGCTCACCAGAGATGGAGAGAGTGCCAGGCCTCCCACTGAGGCTTTTAGCTCGTCCATAGATGGAGGGACACACTTGGCACTGTCTGACACCAGTGGCTTGATCTTGATTTTGAACTTTTTCTTGCTGTCCTCGTCGTCTTCGGAGTCGCTGGAGGAGAAAAAGTGCTTTCCTTTGGAAGATGGTGAACATCAGTCAAGGACAAAACAGAATAAGTGAAAGACAATGTGAATGAAGGAGGCTAATTCAATCGTTTACTGCATTTAAAGATGACACATTCTTTTAAAGGAATACTTCACCCACAAATTAACATTTGTATATCAGTTACCCAACCCGCACAACTCACTATTACGTTGAATTCATAAAGAAATCTTTGTTTTTCTTGCATGACTCCAGCAAACGAAGAATTAAAACACTGATAAAATTCTTGATGATTTGAAGTCAGGGAGTGTTTAACAACAGCAAAACTCTTCAAAAAATGTTGACAAACTCTCACACATCTCGTACAGTATAATCCAAGTCTCATCAATTCAGTCATATGCTCAGTGCTTCTCTTTGCAAAGTGAAACTGAAATAAAAGCGAATCTTACCAATGCTCTCTTCAAACTCCACTGATGTAAAAATCAGTGGAGTTTGCCGGTCTACCACTGCCTCCATCAGTTAGTTTGTTTGTGTAAAGCCTCCCGCAGACTGTGAGATTTTCGCAATCTTATAAATTAAGTGCAAGCTACACTCTGCAACATGGATCTTAATGAACGTGGTTACTATATCAGGTCTGAAGTATGCAGACTGTACTATGACATCACCAACTGAATCGCCAGTTACGACCAACGTCCATCAACATCTATACGCAAGACCAAAACGTCGTTGGCGTCATCCATCTACACCGCTGTATTGGTAAGAGAAAAATTTTAAAAAACATGAATCGAATGCTATTGTTGCATTAAAGTGTGTTGAATAAAGCCTGAAGAGGAGGAGGAGGAGGAGGAGAATGTGGATGCGGTTGCTGGGGCTATCTTGGCATGGCAATTTTGCAGCAAGACCTCGAAATAAGTATTACCACTTACTAGCATTTAACAGTGTCGCACTGATCAGCGCATCATTTCATGCTGCATTTCAATTGGTTGGTTAGTAGATGTAGTTGGTTACAGCAGTCGCACAGTGGGATTCTCATCCCACATTTCTGACACTGTCAGAATTTTATTCCAGGCTGTCTTTGATCGTGACAGCCATCCTTGAACCTCTGTTTTTTGATTCTACATTCATGGAGGCATGTGAGAAATTTTTGTTTTCACAGCTTCATGGTAGCATGGGGCGAGACATTCATATACTAATGGTCAGGCGGGGGTTGAATTCACTTAAAATGAATGCGTCTCAACTGAGGATTGTGATGTTCGCTCTGTGTCTATGTCTGCTACCTCCCAGTTAACTGTTACACCTTCTGTAACTGTCTGCTCTGTCTCAGCTAAATCATCCTGCTTGAGGGAAGTTTCCATGATTCTAGCTCTCTATGAATCCATTTAAAACTTATAGCTGCTGACACCTGCAGGAGCCAAAACTAAAGATACCAGAGAACTGCGGGGTCAGCTGATAATGACAACTGTGACTCAGAGACAACTGGAAAGCCAATCTGAGTGTAATGTGTCTCCCTGGCTGCCCTCCTGCTCCTTTCCTTTTTTTTTTTTTTTTTTTTTTGCAGCTGCAGGGACATACACATGTGACGTGGCAAGAGAGGGAGGCACTATTGATTTGGCCTATTTAATGCAGAGAAGCACTCATCCAATGAGTCACTCAGCCAAACAGCTCAATGGTTTTGGAGGACAAGAGTCTGAGGACTGCTTCCTCTCTTCACTGAAAGGATATCATCGCCCTCGTCGCCGGGCCGGAGGCTGAAGCCCTCCTCATCCACGTCAGGAGAGGCCTGGAAAAAGAGAGGAGGGAGGTGACAGTCGTTTCCAGTCCGTCACACACTGTAACAGAGGTAAACTCTTCCCTGTGAAAAGCTCTGCATATAAATGCAGATCAGATTTCACAGATGTCTTGCCTGAGATGGTCAGCCTCCCGCCTGAAGCTCCTGCTGACTCACAGAATATGCAGCTATCAGTCTTTTCTCACCGTTTATTCGGTATTTTAAACCCAGCAGATGACATGACACTGATTGTGCCACAGCACAGTAAGCATTTCTGCAAAGTCAGAAACATCAAAAAGTAAGAGTATTAAGAAAAACAAGGAGTAGGCTGTGCATACTTACATATCTGCCCCAGTCAATCTCCCCATAGAAACCATTCGGTGCTCCATTGGCCTTTTTCTAGCAACAACATGGAGGAGAGGAGAGGAGAGAATGATGAAAAGACAACAAGTAAGTCAGATTTGTTGTCATGACGTTGCAAGATGTAAGCAGTTACTGTGGTGAGTTATAACAAAAAAGAAATCATGGCCGAAACCAAGAAAAAATATGACCCAAGTTGCAATAAACAGGAGTTTTCCTAATTATGCAGAAAAAAAGTGTGTTCTAATACACCTTGAATCAATAGAGGTAGTATGTAACAATGTCCAAATTATCAGTCAACACTTACTCATCGTATTCGGATAATATTCTCTGCTAAACGACACTGTATCTTTAAAAATTCTGAGAACTGAGACAACAGAGAAGAAAATTCACACTTTTTTCACTGAAAAGGTAAAATGCACTTACATTTCCTTTCTTTCCACTTCCAGTTCCGTCTTTGTCAGGTGAACTCCTATATGAAGTAACAAGGAAAAAGAAAAAAATTATATAATTAGACTATTGCCGTTAGAATATTTGAGGTTTTATCCTTACTTTGACAAATATAAACACGAGTGGGTGCAAGAACCTTGCATAAATAAAATAGCCTCAAATTGGCAAAATCTGAAGGAACTCAAGAACTATATCATCGGAGAATGAGTAAAAAAAAAAAAAAACATATTTGATCAAACATATCATACATATCAAATAACTAATATTTGGCAGTTTTCCTACTCGTGCTAGAGACACAGTTTGGCCTGTACCATTTTTTGGCTGCTTTGGGTGGGATTAATTGTTATATTATACATTTCAAATTATTTGATTGTTGTTGTTGATGCATCAAGAGGATGAATTGATTTTAAATATTTCACAAGTTGTTGGGGGAGTTTAATCTATTAAAGTGCATCATATTAAACAAGATGATTATATATTTGCATGTAAAATATTTGCAGAACTACTAACTGCAGCCGTCACACAAACGTGCAGTACAAGTATCCCCCTGAACTGTAGTGGAGTGTAATATCAAGCAGCATGAAATAGAAACTTTCAAGTAAAGTACAATTTGATACCAAGCTCTTTTCATTCACATTCTCAAAGTTCAAAAGTTGGCAGGTTAACTGTGTTGTGTGTCTGAGCAAACTCACGCTGCATCTGTATCCTTGTCTCTCTTTCGTAAGCCCAGGGCCTTCCTTGTTCGGTTTTTCAGTCCTAGTGCAGAGAGAGGGAGAACGACATTATTAAAAATTTATTTAATGCTTTAGAGCCCTATATAAAGTTAACTATCTTGTCATTAAAATACAGTTAAAGGAAATAACACAGAGGAGTAACAGGCTGATGTACAGTAACAAGACTAGAGTAAACTCCAAAAAACAAACATCCTGCCATCTGAATAAAGCCTCCACAAAAAAATGAGGCAGCGCAGATACAATCCCCTTAAGTGTCCACTCCCTGACTTTATAAAATGGAAAAAGAACACAATGTTGATCAATGCGCCCACTTCATTAGCAGGATTCAAGGGAAGGAGAGTGGTGAGAGATCTACTACAGCAGCAGCCGTCAGCCAAACTGGGTGCCAAGACCCCTGCAGCACTGACGGCTGGCACCACACAGCTCCAATCAGGACCACTGGGACAACAAACCAAAAAGGGCATAATACAGTGAAAAGCCTAAAGGTTTCTGCACAAGTAAGTATTTCCAGGTGGAATTGTCTTGTAATGCTTCATCTGTGTTTTATTTCTGGTTCGCGGTGTCACTGGCTAACAGTGCGTATCAACAAACACTAAAGAAAAACTACAAAAACAAAAAACTAACTAAAAACATTTTTCCCATAAGCCCAGACCAACTGACCACAGACAGACGGGCATTTCCATCAATAGAGCCATGCCTAAAACAGAAGATGATAAACTTATGATTTTGAGGATTGAGACAACGAAATTTATGGAGTCATAGGAGTGCCATAAAAAAGAATAAATCTGAGAAGGATAAGGCAGGAAATTAATACATTTTTTTTTAAAAATTAATAAAAAAAATATGCCCCCACCCAAGCAGGATTCATGTGTGCAAGAACTGAATACTCAACCTGGCCAGGAAGACCCACTCAAAGCCTGCTGACTGAAAGCTTGGCCCTTCAAGGAATAGAAAAAGCAATGGAAAAAGGAGTAAGGAAAATAAAGGGATACAAATAATAATAATAATAATAATAATAATAAATGCATTTTTTAAAATGTATACAAAAAAACAAAAGTCAAAAGTTTAACTGAATATTAATTCTTCTTAAATATAT